>NC_048436.1:17902730-18129430 GCF_004353265.1 Vitis riparia | reverse complement strand
GGGGAGCAAACAACGTTGGAGATTCAGGATCAAATGACTGATCAGCAAACGTACGAAGGGGAGTATATTAGCAGGAATGCTTGATTAGGGTTCCTGCGAAGCTTCTTCATCCAGAGATTGTATTCATGTATGGTGTGAGACATTTCCAGTTCATTTCTATAGACAGGTCAACAATGAAGTGAAAACCTGAAAGCAGAAAGTGTAATTGTTAGCAGCTCTGTTGTGCTGATGCAGCCGACCTGCCTAATTAATCAGGCCACTTTTCTCTTCATGGTGTGAAAATAGAAGCTCAGCAAAGCTTCTGAATTGTGTCTATGGCTATGCTTCAATCAAGTACCTTTTCTTTTTCCTTTCAAATAGCAAGTGTCAAGTGCCTGATCATGAAACTCTAAGCTTAATGCCTTCAATTTCTCCCACAAGTTTAAATTTCCATTAAAATATTATAAGTGGTGAGTTATACTTAAACTAGATTAATGAATACATATTTCAAGGTTTTCTTTATCTCAATCAATGATGGAATCTTATTAGTGTGAAATATGTTGATGTTTCTTTTAAGACTTATGTCAAAGTTAACTTACTCTACCAATATTTTATAGGTGATATTTAAGTGATAAGGAAATTTCAGAATTTTCCACTAAGTTTTTGTCATAAATTAACAATGTGTCGAAATTTCAATTTATCCGTACCCGTAACCTGTCATGTCATTACCTTTTTTGGCCAAAATTATTGTTTTTGTTTTATTGGGCTATGAGTTGAGCCTTACCCATCTAGCCCACATTTTGGCTTACTATGTACGTAATCAAATAAGAAATTGAAAGATTTCATTTAAATTATTTATTTAGAAATTTCCTAAAAAGCTAATCATTGATTCTTCTCTTTGTTGGAATAATGGAACGGTTGTCCTCCTTACTAAACTTGTTGAAGAGATGAAATATAAGTATATATTCAAGATATATCTTTTTTATTAGGGGTTGAATCAATCATGGGAAGAATAATTAGGTTAAAAAAATTATGATGCATTAATGGAAAAATAAAACTTCCATAAAAAAGAAGCAAATGAAAGGCTTTCATAAAAATTCTCATTGGTATATATCCTTTCTTTGATTAAAATTAAAAATAAACTTAAAACCGATACAAGAGGAAGATTTGAACACGAGTCCTAGACTTGAAAAAGATAACATGTGCCATTAATTTATATATATATTAATAAATATCCTTCAACCAATTATTTATTTATAATAACTTTTACATATTATAACATCTTTTATAAATTATAAATATTTTTTTATAAATTATAACTAATATATCATTATAAATTAATTAAAATAAAATAATTATAATTAAATTAATTTTAATACTTTTATTATGTGTGTTTTACTTTTTTATACTAATTAAATACAAGACAAGTATAAATTTATGAATAAAATTATCAATATTTTTAAATAAAAATACTTATTGTATATCATTATTTCTTTTATATTATATCAATATTTATCACAACTAATATTATTACCTAATATTACACAATTTTTTGTTAAAACAATTTATATATATATATAATATATATATAATATATATATATATTATATATTATATATATATATATATTATATTATTTCTTCTATCTTTTTTTTTTCAAGATCTATGAGTTTTAATTAATTTTCTTCAATCAATATTTTTATTTATTAAAATATCCATAAATATTTCTTGATATTTTTTTTTATCTCAATATATTTGTAAAATCCAACTATATATATATCCATGAAAATCGATATTTTCTTTTGATCAGTCCATGAAAATCGATGTTTCATCTTGATTCCAATAAATATCAAGGTTAAATGTAATATATGTTATGGTTAATGACAAACATCTTAATGCTTCTAGATACATATGTAAGGTTGGATTTTATACATATCACAACTCAATTTTGGTACTCATATGTTACAGTTGCTACTAAAAATGTCAATGTTGTCTATGAAAAAATTAATATTATTTTACTATAAGTTTTAGTTTTTAATGGAAAATGAGATTTTTTTTACCATATGAAATCTATTCCCAAATTAAATTTGGTAACTATTTAATTATAATAACAATAAAGTCTTGAAACAATGTAAATAAACTATTATTCAAAACAAAAAATATTATTATATATACATTTGAATATTATAAACACTATTTCAAAAAAAAAAAAAAACTAATTACTCTCAATTTCCTATGCATAAATAAAACCTAATTAAAAACATTCAATTAAGATAATATAAACTTAAATTGAAAGCACAACATGATAGATTTTGAATCATGATTTCTAATCTTACCATTTATTGTAGGTTAATGATGCCTAATTTAATTTTGTTAATAATTTGTTTAAATAAAACTTTAACCTAAGTTTTACCTCATTGTATATTACACTTAATTTGGGCCTTTAATGAGGAGGACTCAAGTTTTCACCTTACAAATTAGAGGATTTATTTTATTTTAATTTATTTGATGACTTGATTATTGAGACATTTTTAATCTATGCATATGAAAGTTCAATCATGTTTTCAAATAATTAAGATATATATTTTATTGAACTTATATGGTTCCAATAAGTGAAATATGGTAATGGGTTTAAATTTTATCATTGATAAAATATCCTGAATTTACTTGGTGTTGATTGTTATGAGGCAGTAAGTATCCCGAGGTTTGAGTCATTATAGAAAATTTTAAAGGCTTAACCATAAATCATATCATTTTTTTTAAGATAGTCATTATCGTCATTATGTCTTTATTATCGAGTAATATATAGAAACATTATAACGTAAAAGAAAATTCTAATACTTGTTACTAAAATAGACAAATTATTGTTAATTTTTAGTGGTCCTATTTGCCGCACAATTAATAAATTAATTTGATTATAATGGTAACTAATTCTCATTAATGAATTAACCTGTATTTAACTGTACAAAAAGTTAAGATTTAATCCGTCATAAAAAAAATTGAATTTCTTTATTATGTTTTACAAGTTTGATTTTCTTTACCAAAGGCATTTACCCTGCAATTGTACAGACAATTTTTTATTAATTTTGAAACGGTAACCATGTGCATGCCCAGAGTTCGGACACGTGTCGTAAGGAGATTGGATGATTGACTTAGTAGTAACGTAATAATGTAGAACAAGAGACATGGTGAAAATACTCAGGTTAAAATCCCAAACCTCTCCCTGCTGCCGAACCTTTACTTTCTTCATATCCGAGTTTCCCTTCCTGTTCTCTTCTTTTACAGTGAACCCTAGCTCTGAAACCCTAGCCTTTTCAACACGTCTCACGGTCATCGCCCTCCGACATCCGAAGTGACGCCCACCTCTCTTCGGGAGGCTTCAGGTTTGAGGTTTCAGATCTGTGCCTCTATGTACTCTTGAATCTCTCTCTAGATATATATGTTCAAATAAAAATTTCGACTTTATCTTAGGGTTTGGTTTCAGATCAGATTTTTTTTTTTTTATTTGTGAAAGATAATTACAGAGTGGAATGGAAATTCTGCAGAACCAGATTGATAACTGGTTCGTGGCTCAACCCGGTTGGGTTCCCTACACTGGCAGTCCACTTATGGTTCGTGGTTTTGGGTTGGCACTAACCCGAACTGGACCGATAACCGAGTAATATTTTGATGGTTTAATGTGGTTGGAAGTGAACCTATGATTATCGTCATATTGTTGTTTGTGTTTACATAATTGGTTATTACATGGTTTTTGAACTATCTTTACTGTATATTTGCGGTGGCAATAGAAATTTCATGAAATGAAATTCATTTGGGGTGTATTTGAAATTTTCATAATTTATTAAGGTTTATGATTTATTCTATAAATTTGAGTATTCTTTGTGTGTTTGTGTTGCTTTGATGCCTTTCTTGTGTTTTGGTATTTGGATTAACTGCTTGTCTTTTTTTCAGTCTGAAGAAAAGTTTTTGAAGGCCAAATTTACATCATTTGTTCTGAAGACGAACAGAGGCTGCTTCCCAGCAAGGAATGCATGCTTGCATGACCTTTTGACATTTCTGCAATGTCGGGGTTACTCAATGTATTGCCTCTTCTCTTAATAACCTCTCTAAAGTTGCTGTAATATTGGAATGTCAGTCATTTTTTTAAGAGTTGGGGTATTTTATTTTTTGTCACTCTTTTTGTTTCAATGAAACATAATTCAGAGAAAATTTTATGGCAAGCTGTGGTTTTCTTTAGCCTCCTTTTCTCCCTGATTTTTAAACATGAACCTCAAGAAATATATACAGTGCATTTAATGTGCTCTTAGTTCCCATCATGTTGGGGAAGATGATAAATATGTTTGCAGTTTCATAGATATAACTCTGCTTAATGCGTTACCCAGGTTGTAGCTTAGTGGTAGTGCCCTTTGGTGATGAACTAGAGGTCCTGAGTTTGAGCCTCACTTGTATTAAAGTAGAGTAGAGTAGAGGGGCAGGCCAATTCACCTGGGCTTTGTTTTGGTGGCAGTTGTGATTGATGCTGCCTGTCAGGGTCGATTCCCTGTTAAAAAAAGGGGCCTTTATTATGCATTATAATGATTGGTTGTCAAACCTTTAGTTTTTGGTCTGTGATTTTGGTATTTGGTTTTCATTTTTTCCCTTCTTTTTCCCTTAAATTTGTTCCTTTTAACTTCTTGCTGCAGTCTTCTCTCAATGGATCAACTTCAAACCTTCAAGATAGCAATGGGAGATCTTTTGCGACATCTTTTTCAGCTCAATCTGGTGCAGCATCTCCTGTTTTTCATCACAGTGGTCAGTGGATCTTTCTGGAGTTTTACTTACTATTTTACACAAAGCTTGATTAATTAAAAGGCTTTTTTTGTAGGAAGTATTCAAGGCTTACACAATATTCATGGGAGCTTTAACGTTCCCAACATGCCTGGAACACTTGCATCAAGAAACTCAACAATAAACAGTGTTCCTTCTGGTGGGGTTCAACAACCTACTGGAAACCTTTCCAGTGGACGATATGCATCAAATAGTCTTCCTGTTGCACTTTCTCAGGTATATACTTGGATTCTTTAGCACATGACATATTAATGTAATTTAATACAAGTTGCTGTATCAGGAAACACGTTTCTTTATCTGTTCTCTTCTAGTTTTATATTGTTCAGATTTGTATACCATGTCATTATTGCATTTTCCTTTCCAATTCATGCAGATATCCCATGGGAGCTCACATGGACATTCAGGAGTCGCAAATAGAGGAGGTATAAGTGTTGTAGGAAGCCCTGGATATAGTAGTAGCACCAATGGAGTTGGTGGTTCTATTCCTGGAATTCTCCCTACCTCTGCAGCAATTGCTAACCGGAGTGCTGTCCCAGGACTGGGAGTATCTCCAATATTGGGAAATGCAGGTCCTCGGATTACGAGTTCAATGGGAAACATAGTTGGTGGAGGCAACATTGGGAGGAGCATTAGCTCTGGTGGAGGATTATCTGTGCCCGGTATTGCTTCTCGCTTAAATTTAGCTGCAAATAGTGGATCGGGAAGTTTAAATGTCCAAGGACCAAATAGATTAATGAGTGGTGTGCTTCAGCAAGGTATGGTACTTTTAATCTCTGAACATTACATTACTGCTAGTGGCTTTTGAACAAGGTGTTTCAATTTTTATTCTTAGGTAAAATAGTGTCCGTTTTACTTGCCATCAATGGTTGGGATTGTGATTTATTACCAGAGTTCGTGTTGGTGGGTGATGAATGTGTGTGATTTTTTCTAGTCTTTGTATTAGGTCTTACAAATTCACAAGTTTAGCACCTTTCAAGGTTGTTATTGTTAACATTTTTTTCCCATGTTTGTAAAAAGATAATATTTTGGGGACGTTGGAAGGGATTTCAACAAATGGTATGTGAGTTGGAAAGTTGTAACAAAATCATGTTGGGACAATTGTGAAATGATATTGTATTACTTAGATTATTTGTAAAGGGAGCATTCGTGGAGCATAATTGGGTAGTGCCAGAAGTCATGGTTGTGTTCAGTGTATCTTGATTGAGGAAGTTTGTCAATGAAGCCATGGATCTTTTAGAATCTCGTATATCATTTCCTTATTAGCAGTCAAATTTTAGTCATAGTTCACTATATTTTGACAAAGCTTCAGCATGTCATTAGGGAGTTCTGTGTTGAAGGCCCTATAAACCAAATATTAGGATGCCATTGGCTCATTTTATTTTTTGGCTGTCTAAGAATAACCCTTAGTTGGACTTATCAAAAAAAAAAAAAAAAAACCTTTATTTGGGTTATTTAACTTCTGGCCAATATGTTGCTTTAACCTTGGCATTTCAGGTTCTTACATCTTGCTAATCCTGCTTGACCTGAAATATTAATTCTGGAAAATTTCTTGCAGTTTTGTTGCATGTATGCTATGCAGGAAGATACTCAGTTTGTTCTATGTGAAAATATTTGATTTGATTGAGACTAATGCAATTGAAATTATTCAAAAAAATCATGAAAATATTTGATTTAATATAATTCTGTTTACCCTTTTTGCTTTTTTAATTCAATTAATGTTTATTGCTGCACTTATAAAAAAAAAATTATTGGCACATTGGATTTGAAATGGTGAGGGGCTTTTAGTGAAAAGAAGAAATGGATAATTTATAGGCTTACTAGTTGTGATATTATCTGCTTTTATGAATGACACTTTTCTGCATTCAGCATCTCCACAGGTGATTTCTATGCTAGGAAATTCCTATCCTTCTGCTGGAGGTCCATTATCTCAAGGCCATGTCCAAACAGTCAATAATCTGAGCTCGATGGGGATGTTGAATGACGTGAACTCCAATGAAAATTCCCCCTTTGATATTAATGATTTCCCTCAGTTGACAAGTCGACCTAGTTCTTCTGGAGGACCTCAAGGACAATTGGGTAATTAAAGAGCTTGCATTTTGCTCTTGGATACTTCTTTGGGTGCGGTTAGCCCTGCAGTCAGAATGTAATTTAGACTGAAAAATTTCAGGTTCCCTGAGAAAACAAGGTCTTGGAGTTAGTCCTATTGTTCAACAGAATCAAGAGTTCAGCATCCAAAATGAGGATTTTCCAGCTTTACCGGGATTTAAAGGTGCTTGTTCATTCTTTTGAGCTAATTTATTCTGTGATTTATTTTCAGCCTAATATGGACATTAATTCCTTGCTATAAACTTTAATCAATATCTCATAGTTGGTAAGTTGGACAAATAAAGTTTTCACTGCATCCCATTTTCTTATGATGGTATTTACTTCGCTTCCAGTCTTCTAGATTTAGCATTATTTTGTGCTTGGTTGTATATGCAAGTCTAGAGTGGTTTAAAGCAATGCCAGGTGATCAGCTGAATGAGTTGTACTCTAAATGAACTGATTCAGTATTTTTCTGTGCAAAAGTTGATGCATCATCAAATATCTCCATCAGTGCAGTCCAATAAAGATAGAGGCCCTGGTCAGTCCTTATGACTTTCATAAAACTTGGAAGTATACAGGCCTTCCCTTTATGCTAGCTTTAGTCGATGCTCTTGATAAGTCTGATCTTCCATGCATCCTAATGCCCCAGCTTCCTCCAGAGGCATGTAATGGGAGCTGAAGAAGTGAAGTTTTCAGATTAAGCTGCTGATATAGGCAATCCTAGGATAGCTGCCTATAATCATATAATATCTTTATGCCCCCACTGTCCCCCAAGGAATCTAATTGGAGCTGAAAAAGTGAGATTTTCAGATTGAGCTGCTGATGTAGGTGGCACTGAGGTAGCTATCCACAATGAGTTAATAGTGGCTAGGGCTCTATCTTATCTGGCCTTATGGTGGAGTGGGGGATTGGGGTATTATATGGTAATGGAAGAGAAAGTAGAACTTAGAAGATGGGAAAATACCTTAAAGTCTCACTAAAACCTTTTTGGAGTTTTGAAGAGAAAAAGGGAGATAAACCTTAAAATTTTACTAAGTCCTTTTAGGAGTCTCATGTCACACAAAAAAAAGAAAGAAGAAGAAGAAAACCATGTCTTACTATTAAAGTTAAAAATCTGCAAAAGTATTATCATTTATTGTATTTTTGCTTTTACAGCAATTAGCCTTAATTTTAGGCCTTAGGAAACTAAAATGCAAACCAAAAGTCATAAACAAAGAAATTCAACGACATAGTAACCTATTAGATTCTATTTTCTCCCCTAGAACTTCTGTATCTTCCTTTTTTGGAATTAAAAGGAACCAGAAAGGTTAAAAGTAGTGGAACTTCTCATATAAGAAAATCTTAGTAAAGAGAAATCAAGTTTATAACAATGTCAATTTGAAAAATTATAAAAGTACTAGTGTCTGAGTCAAGTTAAGATCTCTTTGTTCCCTTTTCGTGAATAAACTTGAGTGCCCTCATTCCTTCAGGTTGTCACAATGGTACATATATTTGATAATTAGATTTCTGAAGGTTTATTTGAGCTGCTTTCTTGAATTTCTTTACTGCTTTGGAGCATCACAAACTATCTTTGAACTTGTGCAGGTGGTAATGCTGATTATGCTATGGATTTGCACCAGAAAGAACAATTTCATGACAATACTGTATCTATGATGCAATCTCAGCACTTCTCTGTGAGTACTAGATTTTCAGCTTTTGAGAAATTCTGAATGCTTCTATCATATTATATTATGCTTTGGATGTCATGAATTTGCATTTTACCCTTATGCTTCCCTGTTTCATTGAGCAGATGGGAAGATCTGCTGGGTTCAACTTGGGGGGATCATACTCCTCTCATCGTCCACAGCAACAACAGCAACATGCTCCTGCAGTCAGTAGTAGTGGTGTCTCCTTTTCACCAGTAAACAATCAGGATCTCCTTCATTTGCATGGCTCAGATATCTTCCCATCTTCTCACTCAACCTATCACTCACAGGTGTGGTAATTTGGTACTAGAATTTATAAATGGCTTATTTGCAAAGGCATTTTTGGACACCACAAGGCAATGAGATCTTTCCTCTTATATTTTCTTTCAGTCTTGTTCTTTATTTTCTTTGATGGTAGCTGAAGATTGAAAATTTTCCAGTTTGAAGGAGTCATTACAAAGAAAATTGGTGGCTCTCCAATAAGGTGTAGTTTTAAGAGAAAATAGTATTTAGTTGTTAACGTCAAGTCTATATGAACTGATTGGAAATACTATGTTGATCAAAATGGAAAGATTTTTGTTAATAGAAAAACAAGAGGGAGGGTTTCATTCCTCAATGGTGCTCTGATGCCACTTCAATCATTTATCATATGAATTGCCTGTCAAGAAAAGAAAAAAAAAGATCATTTGTTCTATAAATTAGTTCTTTCATCTGTGAAACAATCTCTAAAATTGTGAATTTCCCATTTCACCTTGTGTTCAGACAAGTGGACCTCCTGGTATTGGATTAAGACCTTTAAATTCTCCAAATACTGTTTCTGGTATGGGGTCATATGACCAGCTTATCCAGCAATATCAACAACACCAGAACCAGTCCCAATTTCGCTTGCAACAAATGTCAGCTGTTAGTCAGGCATTTAGGGATCAGGGCATGAAGTCGATGCAGGCTACACAAGCTGCTCCGGATCCATTTGGTTTGCTTGGCTTGTTAAGTGTAATAAGGATGAGTGACCCTGATTTGACATCTCTTGCCCTTGGAATTGATCTAACAACACTGGGTTGAACTTGAACTCGGCCGAAAATCTTCACAAGACTTTTTGGTTCCCCGTGGTCTGACGAGCCAGCCAAAGGAGATCCAGAGTTCAGCGTGCCTCAGTGTTATTATGTAAAGCAACCACCTGCTCTACATGTATGTTGCTATTATCGTGTTTTTTAATTTTCTCTATGCTCTTGGGCATTTCTCTTTTGTGATTGCCACTTTGATTTCTTGCAGCAAGGTTACTTCTTGAAGTTCCAGGTGGAGACATTGTTTTATATTTTCTATAGGTGCATCTCTTTATTTGATCTCTCTTAATTTCTTCCTCTTGTTTTATTTGTTTTCCCCACTTTTCTGATAGAAACTGCTAAACTGGCTCTTTATTTGTCCAGACTCCTTATGACTCATGAGTTCTGAAACCTGATGTGATCTTTTTGCTTCTGCTTTTTTTTAGCATGCCGAAAGACGAAGCCCAATTATATGCTGCAAATGAACTGTATGTTTCTTGGCTAAATTAATATTTTGTTATATTTATTAACACCTTTTTTTTTCCATTTTTTTTCCTGTCCAATTTCTGTATTGTGGATGTGTCTCAGAAAGCCATTTATGGAGATTTCATGTTTTCCTTTTCATGCTTGGTTAACTTCTTGAGTGTTTTACCTTTATGCAATTTAGACTAACAAGTTGAGTGTGATATTTTGCTAAGATCTGTATGACATCTCTTGTTGGCAGCTACAACGGAGGCTGGTTTTTCCACAGAGAGCACCGGCTGTGGTTCATAAGGGTTGCTAACATGGAGCCACTTGTTAAGACAAACACATATGAGAGAGGATCTTATCTTTGTTTTGACCCAACACATGGGAGTCAGTCCGAAAGGTTCACCACTGATCAACATACAAATTCCATCCCTCTTTCATTTTGTTCATGTTCTATATACTGATGGTTTTAATCAATTCTAATCTCCTTAGTTGATCTTGTTATTTGGCTGCAGGATAATTTCGTTCTCTATTATGAACTGTTGGAAAAGAAACCACCTCTACCGCAACATTAACATATATTCCCAGTTTACAATGTAAAGTTTCTAACTTTTTAAGTTTTATGGAACCCATTCATTAGATCGGAAGTCAGTTTGTAGCTTTAATGTTCCTTCAATTTGGCAATTGTAAGCAATTGGTGCATCAATATTTATTGCGTTGATAAGTTATTTTAGTCTCGTTTGCTTTTCTATTGATTCTAGACAACATGATCAAAACCAATGAAACGTCTTTTGAGAATTGGGGGAAGCTTTATTTTGGTGAATTTGAGTCCATAGAACTGTAGTACCGTAGCCATCAGTCTCAAAGCAGAGAAGAAGTCTGTGATGGAGGACATGGGTCACTGGAAGATATGTCATCGTGTATATATAACATCACATTTATTTGTTCTTTATTTTAGGTACCAGTGATGTGCCATTTGGGTACACTGTCTTGCCCTATTGCCGCTGTTTCATTCATTGTTTCTGTACTGGAATTGCAGAGGGCCTGAGTAGGGTGAAAAATCGCATAACAGGATTCAAGCATTTTGTGCTACCCTACTGTATAACTGCAGGTGCATGTATTGCCACCGTACGATTGATATCATAACCGACTCTGCCTTAATTTTTTATGGTTGCATTTTCAGCCATATCTCACCAGAAATCCTGTACCTTTTTATTCATATTCAGGCATAGACTGGAAAATCTGCGGTTTGGTAGATCCTCCAAGTCTCTCCATTCCAGGACGATGTCTTTTTTTTTATTTGTTTGGGTATTGGACTTTCACTCTGTAGGTGGATATTTGCTTTCTTCGTTAATACTGCCACAAGAGCTCATTTTGCGTCTTTGAGCTAAGAATCACTGAGAAGAGAAGACCCGGTGATCAGTGATGCCTCACCTTCACCCATGCAAACAAGTTGGAAATATAAACAATGTAAAGAATTAGTTATAATATTCAGATATTGTAGAGAAATTTTGATTGAAAAAGCATCGACCAAGGCATTTGAAGTATTTCACAATGAGAAACAGGCTCAAGGAATCAGTTTCACGCTCTGCCAGGACCCCCTTGTTACTATGTTGTTTTATCGGTTCATAAAGCTCTTCCCTATCTCTGATTGGGACTTCCGATGGATGGTCAATTCCCCCAGAGCCATTTCTTACTGGAATGTGTTGCCCAGTAGGCCAGGCATGGTCTGCCCGTTGCCCAAGGGTGCCTGATCCGTTTTTCCAGCATTCCCAACTGGAATATTTTCTCCCGTTGGCCTAGCCGGCGCTTCTGCGTTTGCTTCTGGTTTTTTAGGGCTAGGCGTTGGTTTTCTTCGGGCTAAGAAATAAACTGCTGTCAGTCCTAAAGGTATTCCAACTGCCAAACCGATCACCAGAGCTCCTCTCTCTTCTCTTCCTCTTTGGGTGATGGAGACCTGGGTTATCCTTTAAACTGCAAAAAAGGTACACATTGACAAAAATTGAGTATAAAAGTTTTACTTGGATTAGGAACTCCACGAAGCTCTGGTCCTATGGTGACCTTATATTTTTTTTTCTTGCTTTTGGTTACACTCTCTGGTATTTCACCGGAAAAGCTATTATCACGAACGTTGCTACAGGAATCACAAGACAGAAGGGTCAGAGAATCATGAGAAATGGTAAAAATGTTCTACACTCGGAAGTTCACAGTATGTGCATGCTGTCTGTTGTAGAGGAACTTACAAGACCCTTAGATGCGGCAGATTCCCAAGGAAATCTTGAATGGGACCATCCAGACTGTTGTATGCCAGACCTCTGAAACAATTTTAAACTTTTGAGGAAGAAAGTCCAAGAAAATGATGGTTTCAAAGTGGTGTAGTGGTGGGTTGATGACTTACATGGTTTCCATGACTTCCATTTTGCTGGAGTCTGGGAGAGGACCATCTAGGCCATACCCTGAGATATTTCTGCATTACATTCATGTTATATTTTGATCAGAATTAGACAGGGAAAAGGTTAATGGTTAGAATGAAGTGTGAATTTTCTTATTCAAGGCCCGTAAATGAACACCATACAGAGAGGTTACTCTAGGAGGGTCATTGCCGCTGCAACCCAACCACTGCCACACGGTGTTGTTAGGGGACATGGATCCCCACTCCATCCCTCTAGTTGCTCAAGGTTGCTTACTAAACTTGCCAGTCCATCCGCTGTTTGATCAAACCACCAACCAACCTACCATTAAGTACTTGTATAACTAATGAAAGATAATGAGGGAGGGTGATGGGGAGAGGAACTTACAGTCATCCTCTGACGTTCCAATGGTGACAAGAGGATCACTATCAGTGTACACTTCGATGGCGCTGATACTTGGAGGCAACTTTGAATTTGCAGTCCGGCTGGAGCTCAACATTCAGGGTACTTGAGTACTGACCTGAGAAAGAGTACAGTTCTGGTACTCTGGGCTGGTTGTTAATTTGAACTTATCGTTCACGTAAATATCAAAGGAATTAGTTGCATTTTCATCCGAAACCATTTCAGTGTAATACACAAGTATCCGTAATTATACGATAGCTTTGGTGCCAGGCCAAATCTCTACTCATGCCCTCATACATATCGTCATCCATTGGCCATAACTCCAAGGAGGAAATAAATGGGAACTGGTTATCATGAGTTCGAGCTAGGCACACACTGATGTTATCAGCCTTGTTTGCATACATCAATTCATAATAAATGTAATCATTGAGAGAAGTCACAACAGTAACCCATTTATTCCATCAAACTCAAGATCAAATGTTGGTAGTTTTGAGAGTTGCCATAATGAAACATAGCCCAGATGAAGTATCTGGTTGATGTTATCGTGGGCAAAGAGTAACAGTTCTTGTTTTGTGTTGTGAAGACCCTTAGTGTGTTGAGTCGCTCCAATGAGTTGTAACTGCGAATGGAAACCATTTTGTTTTTCCCTGTTGAGATGAGATCTTCATCTGTCTTCCATTCGAGTCCATTTCCGGCATCATAGCTGATTTCTGATCCACCTTTAACCAGTCCCATGTATCTTGAATTGCATTGGAAATAATCAGTACACAGTTAAGAGAGCTTGGATTAGGTAAAAGAAATTATTTTTAATGAAATATATAGAGAGGATGGTCTCAACTTTACTAGGTAAAATTGAAATGGGAATACCTTGAGAGAGGGCAATCAAAGGAAGGAAAACCAGAAACAATAGAACCAGTATCTCCATTTAGGCTTGTCCCTTGTTTATATGTTAAGAAGTCGAAGCCGGGCTTTAAAGGAGATTAGTACTTGCATATAACAAACAGGCTTATGGTGTGTTGATATTTCCATATCCGATCAGAAGCTCTCTAAGTTTTGACGTTTAAAATATATTTTTGAAGGTTTTATGCTTGTCCGTTACAAAGCATTGTGTGTAACGAAAGCTAACTGTTTTGAGTCCAATCATGTTTGCTAATCGAAGCCTCTTACGATGTTTAGCTGACAAGAAGCCATTACGAAATTATCAATCTTGTGCATTTTTTGCTGTGATTCTACTTGCATTGACCTTAATTATTAACTCATTGAGGTGGGAAGTGTGTCCAACATGGCAAGAAAAGTTAGCCACATGGTAGAGCCTGGAGGTTGAAGAAGAGGCTAGAGTAGGTGCGTTGTTAACATTTGAAATGCCCTACTCAGTGACTCCACACTAAACCCTTGAAGAAGTTAGTTTGTTTCTATTTGAGCGGATTTTGTAGAGGAGGTGGAAACTTGAGTGTTGGTCAAGAATTGAGGATTTTGTCTGTGCCACTGCTGATATGTTTGAGGCCGCTGTAAAATGCTTCATTGATTTATGGGCAGCCTAAGTTTATATGGACTTGAGTGCTGGTCATGCAGCACCACTAGAGATTCTGATTGAATGTTATCCAGTGGCCTCTAGTACCCAGCTATCTGAATCAGTATATCAGATATATACTACCTTATTGCTGTCCAGATTTGAATGAACTATCTAGAAATGTGTCAATTCTTGATTCTATCAGTTGACAGGACGGTGCAACGTTAAGTTGCTTCTGTTTTGTAGTTCTCACTTCTCAGGGGATGTCCCTTGAATATTATTACGTACTGGACTCACCCAGTAGTTGGTTCAATATTCAGTTAGATGTTTGATGATCACCACCATACACCAGGCAAGAACTACTGAATACAAATGTAGCAGCAAGTGGCTAGCCCCTTGTTTGCAAGCAAATATAAGTATTTGAAATGGAAAATAAATACAGGAGTTGGCAATATTTCGAAGCTGTACATATTCAAGGTTATACAAAAGTAGAGAACCGGTTTTATTTATTTATTTTATTTTTTATATTTTTTTACAGCTGTTGTAAAGAAATTCTGATTGATACAAATGTGGCTCAGGCAGTTCAAGATGCACCAGGCTTATGCTCTTCCATGATGTCCCATGTTTCCATGTTGCAACCGAATCAGCTCATCAAGCTCTGCCCTGTCTATGCCTGCAGGAACCTCGGATGGATGATTAATACTTCCAGGGCCTGTACTTACTGGAATGTGTTCTCCAGCAGGCATTGGGTTAATATGCCCGTTTCCAGCATTCCCTGCCCATGAAACATTTTCCCCTGTTGGCATTGCCATAACATTCTGGTTAGTCTGTGATGGCTTAATCAGGCCCTCTGTGCTTGCACTCACTGAAATATTTTCCTCTTGAGGCTTTCCCTGAGCAGTCCCATTACGTTGACTCATACCCAATCCTATTGTAACTTGTCCGTGGCCAGACATTGGCTTTTTCGTGTTAGGAAATAAACAAGAGCAAACACCAGTATTAGTCCCACAGGTATTCCAATGGTCAAGCCAATTATAAGACCCAAGTTTTTTCCCTTGTGATGATGTAGGCTTGGGTTCCCATTGATCCTGCATAGAAGGTGGGCAAGTAGAACTTAAAAACATATCTATAAATATTTCTTTAATGAAGAGGAATTTGATAGAGCAGTTTACTTACTGGTATTTTATTTTCTTGTTTTTGGTTATACTTTGAGGAACTTCACCAGAGAAGTTGTTATAACTGAGGTTACTGTGAAAAAAGGAAAAAGCAAAACAATAAGAGGGGAATGTAAAAGCCTTATAGATGCGGTGAGAATCTGTTTTACATTTATGCAGTGTATTTTATTGTGTATGAATAACTTACAGCAGCTTTAAACTTGGCAGCTTTCCTAGAAAATCTGGAATTGAACCCTCGAGACTGTTATTTCCTAAATCTCTGAAACAAAAAGCAGAAATATTTTTAAGTTTCAAGGAAGAAAGTTGAAAAAGAATGGCATAGACAATGGTTGAGTTACATGGTTTCAAGAGCCTGCATTTGGCTGAAGTCAGGGAGAGAGCCATCCAGTTCATACCCTGAGAGATTTCTATAACACAATTTGGTAATGTTTTTATCAGAAACAGGGGAACTACAGTGAAACAAAGGCATATATATGTGTTGTAGGTGAAGAAGTATACAGGGAGGTTACTCTTGGAGGGTCATTGCCTATGCAGTTCAGCCACTGCCATATGGTGTCACTAGGGAGACATGGATCCCCACTCCACCCCTCAAGCTGCTCAAAGGTGCTTATCAAGACTGCCAGTCCATCCACTGTTTGAACAAACCGCAAACTCACATCATCAACATATATATATGCATAACCCATGAATATGAAGACAAAGAACTTACAATCATCCTGTGATGTTCCAATGGTGACCAGAGGATCACTCGCCGTGTACACTTCAATGGCACTGATAACGGGAGGAAGAACAGAGTCAATAGGTGGCCGGAGCTCAACCTCCATTGCACCCACTGTTGGAGCATTGGCCCATGCATCAGTACAATTCTCGTACTCTGGCCTGATTGTTACCATGAAATTGTTGTTCACATAAAAATCAAAGGATCTAGTTTCATTAATATTGAAAGCAACTTCTGTGAAATACACAACAACATGGTTGAGGGTATTGGTTTTGCTAAACGTGAACTGCAAACTGATCGTGTCTGTTGGGTTCGGAGCTCTGACCGCTTGGATTATTGCAGATGTGGGAGGATACTCGACAGTTGTGTAGTATAGGGAATAGAAATCTGCCACTACCGGAATCAGGCCAGTTGGTACCATTGGTTTCCATATTCTATTGTATTCATCAGTGGGGTACCTGCAGATCCATCCCATATCACACATGATTACATTTTCTTTTCTGTTCATTCTTTTTCCATACATCCTACCAAGCAAATCAAACAGAAAATTAGAAGAGTCCCTCTTACCCAATGATCCAATCAGTGTCACTAGCTCCATAGTTGTAACGATAGCTTTGAAGCCAGGCCGAGTCTCTACTCATGCCAGCATACATGTTATCAGGCAATGGCCACAATTCCAAGGAGGAAATAAACGGGAACTGGTCATGGTAAGTACGAGCTAAGCAGACACTGATGTTTTCGCCCTTGTTTGCATAAACCAGTTCATAATAACTGGGATCGGTGAGAGAAGTCTCAACAGTAGCCCACTTGTTTCCATCAAACTCAAGGTCAAAGGTCGGTGGCTTCGAAAGGCCATCGTAGTTGCCATAATAAAACACAGCTCTAATGAAATATCTGGCTGGTGTTGGGGTAGGCAGAGTGTAACAGTTCTTGTTTTGTTGTGTGAAAACTCTGAGAGTGTTGAGTAGCTCCAAGCTGCTGTAGCTTCTGCGAGAGACCAGTTTGTTTTTACCTGTTTTGATGAACTCATCATCTGTCTGCCACCAGATTTCTTCGCTTGGATAGCTGATTTCAGATCCACAATCAATTCTCACCCAATCCGTTGTATCTAGTATAGCAGTTGCACTGAAAATACTTAGTACCAATCAAGAGACTTGCAATCTATGCATTGTGTTGAACCTTATACCCAGCGTTTTCATTCAAAACATTATGAAATTTTCTCACAAGTGATGGTTAGAAAACCTAAAACAGATGATCAATTTTTTCTTTTTCATTGTCCCACTATCCAAAAGTAGTATACCAGTACTATATACATTGAATAACACTAGACTGACTAGAGAGGAGAACTGATGAAAAAGAGCAAGAGATCACCAGCTAATCGTATTATATATTTTGAACTATGTTAGTAACCGTCCACCATGAAACAAAGCTTGTTTTAGACGTTAAAATTAAATGGGCTTACCTTGAGAGAGGGTTTTTGAAGCAAAGAATACCATAAACAAGAACACCCATATCTCCATTGAGTCAAGCTTATGCTCTTAGTGATCTGTTAATTAAGGAATCTAAACTGGGTTTAAAAGGAGATTGCTGGTGGAATAAAACAAATTAGGCTTATCGATTGATGATGTATTCACAAACGCGGCTCACACGGTTTAATGATTATTACAATAAACGTTTGGAGTTTATAAGCTTGTCTGTAACAATATGTTCTAAAGCTTAACATTGTTTTTATAATAAATTGACGATGATATGGCGCAAATGCATTCACACTTGTGATGGTGACTTCCATTCCCACTTGTGTTAATATGTATGGAATACTATCTCATCTACCAGATTAATTGTTCCATGTATTGGGCGGATGCAGTGCTTGAATAGGCAGTTTGAGGTGGTCGATCTATTGTCACTGTATGGTTGTATGGTTGTATGGGATTGATGCGAAAGAGCAGCACTCCAGAGAAGCATAGATTAGGTAAGGATGGTTTACTCTAGAAGTTCCACAAGGTACAGCAGTTTACATAGTTGGGTATGTAATGCCCCGAACCAATTTTTAGGGGTAAAATCATAATTTAAAAATTATTAATTAATTAAAGTAATTTAATAAGGGTAAAAAAGTTTTTTCATATTTAAAATCCGAAAAAACAAGGCTGAAAATTTGGAGGTTCAGGGTTTAAAGATCAATTTTTCAGGTAAGATTTTAATCCTTAAATTAATAATTTATATCCGTTTATTAGTTTTAAAAACTTTAGATATTATTTGGAAGATCTCAATTTAGATTAGGGTATGTTAAATCAATTTTTAAATCAAAAGACTAGAAATTTATAAATGTGGATTAATTTGTGATGAGAATAGAAAAATTTAGAAAATTTCAATTAAATAGAAAACAAAATCAATGGAAGAAAAGAAATTTTAGATTTAGAAAATAAATAAATAAATAAATCGTTTGTGTAGGCTTTAGATTTGAAAAAAAAAAGTGTATATATATGTACTGTTTGAACAAAATAAAAAAATAAAAAAATAAAAAAATAAAAATAATGAGAGGCGTGTAGGTGGCTCTATACTTTTAAGATAACAAATAAAATATTAATAATATATGTTTTAATTTAATTTAAGTATATAAAGAAATACATAGTGTATGATATTATCATTGTTTGGAAAAAAAAATGAATTTTACAATAATTTGGAAACTCACTAAATTAATTTATCATTGTTTAGTAAGTTGAAAAATAATATTGAGTAGTAATAATATTAGAATGAGAAATTAATTAGGATCCCTGATACTAAATAAAATATTTTTAGGATTTTCAAATTTATATATTTGGATAAATAATCAATAATCAATATTGTGTATGATATTATGTTAGGTGAGAAGGAAATTTTTTAGAGTTAAATACTTCAAGATTTTGAGTACTTCTTCAAAGTAAAGGAAATTAATGCAGATTTTTATAAAAGAAAATAATTTTCTTTTTATATTGTATTTTGAAATGTGTAAAAATATTATTTTTATCTTTAGGTATGGATCAAATATGTGTTTTGTATGGAAAATATATTTGAGAATTTTCTTTGTTTAAGAAAAATGAAAAATTGAGGAAAAATGATATTTTGTTTTGTAAGTTTGAATTAATTAAATAAAATGTTTGACTTTGGATTATATAGCCTTAGTCAACAAGTTATAATTGTTGACATTTTTTGCCATAGTTAACGGGTTATAATAATTGATATTATATGATCTTAGTTGACGAGTTATAATAGTTGACCTTATGGCCCTAGTCAACGAGTTATAATTGTTGACATTTGGTTTTGTTCATCTTAACTAGAACAAATTTGAAACTAGTTACTCAATTGTAAAGTCCTACCTAATTGGACACCATTTGTCTTACAATAACTAGAATAAAGATATTTTGAATATATTCGATTTGGTTTTGATGAGAAATTGTTTTGAAATGGATATGAGAAAGTTGTGTTGAAAAGTTTTGAATGTATTAGTATTTTGAACTCAAAAGTTTTTATGAAATAAGTATATGTTATATCTCCTATTTGCAATCATGATTGAAAAATGTTTGATCCATAAAACTGTATTGATATTCCTTATTGAGTTTTAAACTTATGCCCATTCGTTAATAATTTTTCAGGTACTCTTAGTTCGGACGAGGAGTGATGGCTAAGTTGGAGATTTTTTTTGTTTTTTTTAGGATTTTGGTTCAAACTTTATTTTGGACATTGTTTAGATGTTAAAATTCAATGTTTTCATAACCAGACCAGTTATTGAACTGGAAAAGTTATCGGTTCACGGTTCACTGATCGGACCGACGGTTAAACCGGTGACGTAATAAATATAAAGTTTATTATTTTATATATTATTTAAAATTAATAAATTAATAAATTCTATCTAAATTAGTAAAGAAACTAGTTAACCTACCAAATTAATTGAACCCCGAAAAAGAAAAATATCAAACTAGAAATACAAAGTTTTTTATTTGAAAAAGAAACTACATTGCATGAATAATGACAATTTTTTTTTCTTTTTCTGTTTCTTTCCCTTCTCTTTTCTCTGAAACGCCGGGGGTGGGGGGTTTACAGGCAGCCGGGGGTACTAGCTGGTTGGGGTGGTTTCCAAGCTTCCAGCGGCAGGGAGGGGTTTCCAACGTCGGCTTCCAATGCCACAGCGGGGAACTGGGAAGACTGGAAGAGGCGACGACAAGGAGGGTTGCTGTCTTGTAATGGTTGATGGCGGGAGTTGATTGGGTGTCGCGGGCCGCGGCGTGTCAGCGGCGGGCGAAGCGGCAGTTGCTTTGGGGGGAGGAGGGGGGTGTTTGGACTTTGGAGGTTGCAGGCTTAGGACTTCAAGCGGTCCGACCCCGGTTTAATTCCAATCCGGTCCAATTGACCGGACCGGACCAGAACGGTGACCGACCAGCGATCGGACTGGTTGGTCCAGTCCGATTGGTCCAGTCCGGTTTTTAAAACATTGTTAAAATTTAATTTCTGTTTAAATTATTTGAATTTGAAGTTATTTGGATAATTAACACTCTGGTTGATGTGTAGTTTTTTTAAAGTTAATACTTGAAAATTTTAGAATTTTGTCCTACTACTCTAAACATGAATTTGATAATTAGTAAATTTTCAGTTGCAATATGAATGTTTGTATCGTTTCCACTTTGATCATTTGGGCTTGATGTGAGAAATAACCATCATACCCTTGAAATGGGTTTTGGGTGTGACAGGGTACGTCAACCAAATGATTGGAGGTTGAAAGAGAGTTAGAGCTCGCGGGCTTGACATTTTTTCAGTTTAGTTGGAATGACCAATAAAATTGACTGTCTCATATGCATAGGCTGAACAAAGATGATGATCTCATTCTGGAGTTCCATAATTGGAGGTTCCAGTTATAATTAGTACTAGTGATCATCAAACAACATCCGGTTAAAATTTATCCTTCATTTATAGTTAATTACTCGTACATAAACAAAGCATCAGCAACAAATTAGGTAGCTAATTCACAAAACCCGATTTCCATTTCACCCAAACCATGCAACAAGCCCAGAAAGATAAACCAGGATGTAAAAGAATGCACAGGAACTGAGCAGAGGATTGGCCATGGAGGTGGCAACCTCAATTGTTGTAAAGACTTCCATGGCATTGAGGATGGGAGGCAGTGTGGTTCCTGCGGCTGGTGATATGGTCACATTGGCTGTACCTGTAACCTTAACTGGGTATACGGACACTACTACACACTCTTCATATGGACGTACTGTTGTTGTGTTCTTTTCAATGCCGTCAATATAAACAGTTAGCGTTGTTATATTGTTTAGACCTGGCAGAGGACTTACATCATAAAAATAAAACACAAAGTAGGCCCAGAGTTGAGTCGTCTCATGAAAATCGATAGGCAAGAAGATGGAGTCTGATACGTTTTGTGCTCTGATGGCGTAGTTCAACACTTTATAAGGTGGATAGTTTTCTGCCATTGAGCGACCGTCATTATCTATACCATTGAAAATGTTCTGATAATTTGGCAGCTGTTCTGGCTTCCAAAATCGATTGAAGTATTCATCTCCTATATCAAAACGTTCCCTGTGAATTTCAGTTGAGTTAGCAAGTACATAAAGTTGTAATACACAAGTAAATCTAATTGCTAATTTTAATTTACATATTCTCATGCTTACAAATATTCTGAGTATCAATAGGACAGATTTTTGGTAGTACCTGCCCCGTCTTGTCACGATGAAACAGGTTTGGATAAGGAGCGAATTTGAGATTTAAAAAAAAAAAAAATCTAAAGAAGGTTAAACAGTAGAGAGGATGGATACGAGGAATTTCCTATATCAGCCTATTGTACAAGAAGGTTTAATTTTTTTTTTTTTGGTAAGGATGAGATTAACTATGAAAAAAGGGAGGGGTTTCACTTGCCATCCCTAGTATTTGTGCATTTTCCTTTCTAGTAACAACTGTGTATGCCTTTGCTGCATTTTCGGACATTTGAACTGTTCATTTATATTTATTTTTCAAAAACAGAAAATTAAGTTAAACCATCAAAGAAAAAGTTGATCTTACTTACGGGACAGTTTGGTCGGCACCATAGTTGGTCCTCCTCTCCAGGTAGAGAGCTGTGTCATTGTTCATCAGTCTGTAGACCCCGTCGTAAATGAATAGAGCCTCAAGGGAAGAAATGAAGGGAATCTGCCCTTGCTGTGTTTGATTTAAGTATATGCTGACGTACTCCTTTCTTGTAATGTATATCACTTCATGATAGATGGGGTCGGTGCCACGAGAAGTAGTGACGATAGCCCATAAGTTGCCATCAAGTTCGAGATTAAAGGTTGGGGGCTTTGAGAGATTGTCATAGTTGCCATAGTAGAAGCCTGCTCGAATAAGATACTTCTCTTGCACCTCCAATGGCAGATTGCAGCAGTTCTTAGTCCCTTCTGGGAAATATCGCAGTGTTTCCAAAGGTAAACGGTTAGTGGTCACAGAGAGGAGAATGTTTTGTCCGGTTTTTATGAACTCATCGTCCAACCGCCACCAGTAGTTTGTGAGTGGATCTTCCCATGTGTTGGTTGCCCCACAATCAATGCCTAGCCTATTGTAAGCCGCACATAATCATAAAGACAATCACAATTACAGAAGCATAAATCCTTGGATAAAATCAGTACTCATTTTTCTTTGCTAGTTTGAACTCACGAGTATAATAGGATTGAAGCTGGTAGGGTAAGACAGCCAACGCTAAGACGATCACCACCATGGAAAAGAGATGAGAGAGGGGTATGAGGAAGAAATTTCTTAAAGACTATAGGATCCTGTATTTTAGCCCATTAAATAAACAAAAGTGGGGCGGACCAAGCCATGCAGGTGACTCCGGCCGTGTTATTTAATCTGTTCAATTACAAAAGAAATACCAATGATATATGGGACCCAGTGGGTCTCTATCATTCCAAAGGGTACGTACTATGATAAACATATTTTTACCATAAACTTGTTTGTTAATTGCTTTGATTTGTAACTTATTTATTTACATTCTTGGAAAAGTTCTAAAGGTGGCACTCAATGTTCTTTCTTTTGTGTTCTACCTCACGAAATTCTCCATTTTGTTTTGACTGGTAAATTAAATATTTAGACTTTGTGATGCATTTTTGTCGGGTAATATTTTTATTAAAGAGGGCAAAACTTCTTGTAAGTTCGGTGGCATGGAGGTAAAGGTATGCTAGATTAGTTGGTTATGGGACATTGCTACAATGTACATCTAGTATAGTAGAGGCCATTTTTATATATGTTATTAGTGCATTAGTGTGATTGGATTAAATTGGTAATTTTATTCTATTTTATGTTGATTTATGACTTTTTATATTATTCTATAACTTATATATGTACTCCATAGAAGATTCTGGGTTGCTCTGGAATCAACAAAAAACTAATGCAAGTATAGAGAGCTACAAAGAGGATAACAACTTTTAATAAAATGCATAAATTAAAGTGAACTTTAAGAAATAAAAGTTTCAATTGTCTTAAAAGAGTATTTTAGATCTAGCACTCATTAGTGCACTAACTATAAGAAACCTATCCCGATGATCAAAGTGTGTCACCTCCTAATTAGGAAGTAGTGCGCTATAGTCAAATAAATTGTTTAAGTCCATGAACTAACTATGAATATATAATTCATCTACTTTTAGGTAGCCTATGATTTGAATCGTTTGTATAAATCTTAATGCATTCAAGTCATATATAATATAAGAGATATTAAGGTTGAATAATTTGATAATATAATATATGAATAGGATATATAAATTGGAAAACAAGAATCATATTACAAATAATAAATTCCTTTATTGTTACATTATATTATACTTTTAATAGCTTTATTGATGCCACTTGGCATCATCATAGAAACCATCTAGAACATTATCTCGTAATTAAAGGCTCTCAAAGCAAGTTTATAATTTGAATTAAAGAAGACAAATGCCAAAATCAATATTTTTTACGAGGCTAGCTAATTTCGCATGATCACACAAAATGGAAATATGTTGGTAGCTTCTTTTAAGTTATCTGGTATGTATGACACTTATGTGCAAAATTTTGCATGGTAATGCAAAATTGCTTCACATATATTCCTTAACCTTCTGTAGCATCTTAGCTTCTAGTTCATTTGACATGTTCATATCAAAATTTTCATAATTGTGAAATTCCCATTTTTTTTTCTTTTTCAACACTTTTGAAATATCCTTTTTCTTTCATGATCAATTAAAGACATCATTTATGTCTTGAAATTACTTCAAAATTCACAAAATTTTTTTAGTAATCATTACAAGAGCAATATATAAAAAGGTCAATTGAATATTTTAAGCATAATTACTTCTAAAAAAACATGAATTATACATCAATCAATATTAATAATATGCATTTTTTTTTTACTAATAATCACCTTAGTACCCAAGCAACTTTTTTTGTACTTTAGTACTTAAATCATATTCTTTATATCTAGGTGTTGTACCTTAGTACCTAAATTACTTTTTTCATACCTTAATACGTAGGTCACATTTTTCTTATTTTAGTATATGAGGTAGATTTTTTGTACCTAAGAATGCAAGCCACATTATTTGTACCTAGCTCTTATTATTCATGCTTTAATACCTAAATCATCTTTTTATATCTTAATGATTAGGTCATATTTTTCATATCTTATAACCTAAGTTATTTTTTTGTACCTTATTATGCAGGTCATATTGTTTGTACCTAGATCATGTTATTTGAAACCTAAATCACCTTTTTTTTGTACCTTAATAATTATGTTATATTTTTTATACTTACGTTACTTTTTGTACATTAATATATAAGTTACATTATTTATATCTTAGTACTTATGATACATTTTTTATACCCGGGTCATATTTTCTATAATTAGGTCACATTATTTATACCTTAGCGCTTAGGGTATTGTATTTTTTTTTTTTTACCTATGCCACATCCTTTTTTATACATTAATACTTAAGTAACATTCTTTGTATCTAGAGCACATTTTCGTATCTTAATGCCTAAATTACATTGTTTGTATAGTATATTCTTCCTACAAAAGTATAAAAATGATGTTCAAATTAATAGCTCAATTTTTATAATTTTTTTTTACTCAAATTCTAAACTTATATTATTTATTTAGCAATATAAAGTGGTTTCCATTTGATAAAAAAATTATAGTATCAAAAGCTATTCCAAAATTTTGCATTGTGATAATATTATTTGCATCATCATTAACCTTTGATTCTTTAGAGGCTGAACAAATTAAGATGATGATCTCATTCTTGAGGCCCATGAAATTGGAGGCTCCAGTCATTAATTAGTATTAATCATCAAACCAGATCACATTAAAATTTATCCTTCATTTATGGTTAATTGCTTGTACGTAAACAAATTATAGGCAGGTAATTAACAAAACCAACTCGCCATTTCACCCAAACCATACAACAACCCCAGAAAGACAAACCAAGACGTAAAAGAATGCACAGAAGCTGAGCCGAGGATCAGACTTAGAGGTCGAGACCTCAATTGTTGTGAAGACTTCCATGGCATTGAGGGTGGGTGGCAGTGTGGTTCCTTGGGCTGGTGATATAGTCACATTGGCCGTTCCTGTAACATTAACTGGGTATACGGAAACTACAACACACTCTTCGTATGGACGTACTGTTGTTGCGTTCCTTTCAATGCCGTCAATATAAACAATTTGCTTTGTTATATTGTTTAGGTTGGGCCACGGACCTACATGATAAAAATAGAACACAAAGTAGGCTGAGAGTGGAGCCTTCTCATGAAAATCGATAGGCAAGAAGATGGAGTCCGAAACATTTTGCGCTCTGATGGCGGAGTTCAACACTTTATAAGGAGGATAGTTTTCTGCCATTGAACTGAAGTCGCTATCTATTCCATTGAAAGGGTTCTGATAATTTGGCAGCTGCTCTGGCTTCCAAAATCGATTGTAGTCTTCAGCCAATGTATCAAAACGTTCCCTGTGAATTTCAGTTGAGTTAGTAAGTATTACATTATGCATTTTCTTTTCTAATGGCAATGATGTATCCCTTAGCTAAAGTTCTTCAAAATCCGTGTGCTTTCCCCATACTTGCTTATATTTGAACTCTTGATTTTTATTTATTTTTCTCAAAAACAGAAAATTAAATTAAATCATTTGAGAAAAAAAAAACTGATTTTACTTACGGGAAAGTTTGGTTGGCGCCATAGTTGGTCCTCCTCTCCAGGTAGAGAGCTGTGTCATTATTCATCAGTCTGTAGACGCCATCGTAAATGGATATAGCCTCAAGAGAAGAAATGAAGGGAATCTGTCCTTGCTGTATTTGATTTAAGCATATGCTCACATACTCCTTTCTTGTAATGTATATCACTTCATGATAGATGGGGTCGGTGCCAAGAGAAGTAGTGACAGTAGCCCATAAGTTGCCATCAAATTCGAGATTAAAGGTTGGGGGCTTTGAAAGATTGTCATAGTTGCCATAGTAGAAGCCTGCTCGAATAAGATACTTCTCTTGCACCTCCAATGGCAGATTGTAGCAGTTCTTAGTCCCTTCTGGGAAATATCGCAGTGTTTCCAAAGGTAAACGGTTAGTGGTCACAGACAGGAGAATGTTTTGTCCGGTTTTTATGAACTCATCGTCCAACCGCCACCAGTAGTTTGTGAGTGGATCTTCCCATATGTTGGTTGCCCCACAATCAATGCTTAGCCAATTGTAAGCTGCACATAATCATAAAGACAATCACAATTACAGAAGCATAAATCCTTGGATAAAATTAGTACTCATTTTTCTTTGCTAGTTTGAACTCACGAGTATAATAGGATTGAAGCTGATAGGGGAAGACAGCCAACACCAGCACCATCACCAGAATGGATTTCTCCATTCCCAGGTGTTGGAAGAGAGACGAGAGAGAGAGAGAAGTGGGAGAAAGAAATTTCTTAGATTACAGGAACCTGTATTTTTGCCAATTAATAAACAAGTAGGAGGTGGTCCAAGTACTGCTGGTGACTCCGCCCATGTTGTTTAATCTGTTCAATTACAAAGAAAACACTACCCAGTGGGTCTCTTATCATTCCGAAGGACTACGATAACCATATTTTTATTATAACATTCTTGGAAAGATTCGAAAG
Source organism: Vitis riparia (assembly GCF_004353265.1). Lineage (NCBI taxonomy): Eukaryota > Viridiplantae > Streptophyta > Magnoliopsida > Vitales > Vitaceae > Vitis > Vitis riparia. The sequence goes on along the minus strand of NC_048436.1, from coordinate 18,101,990 downwards.
GTGGGTCTTGGTCATGGTTTTTCTCGTTGCACTCAATGTTCTTTCCTTTGTATTCTACTTCACGAAATTCTCCATTTGTTTGATTGATGAACTGAATGTTGAGATTAGATGATATTTGGCAAAGAGGGAGAAACTTGTCTAAGTTTGGTGGCATGGAGGTATATGCTAAGATTAATTGGATATACGAACACTGCATCTATTAAAATAGGGACCATTTTTATATATGTTGTCAACATTAATTGTCAATGTAAATAATGGGCTTCCTTGATTGTAGCATACAAGAAAAAGTTTCATTCTGTTTAGATAACATCGAAACGGCCAATTAGAAATTGCTGGCATCACTTGATTAGGATGAGTGAAGATCAATTTTGGAGGCTCTACTCATAATTAGTAAAGAAATTCAATAGCTAATTTGTAAACCCAAGTTATCATTTCCACCCAAACCATCTAACAACTCTACAAAGATAAACATACAACAAGTAAAAGAATGAACAAAAGTTGAGTAAAGGATCAGCCTTATGTCAACTGAACCACACACGAGCAAAAAATAAAGAAAAAACATAAGATTTTTAGCATGATTCGATGATCATTGTGATCCCTATGTCCATGGATCACACCAATATTCAATAATTCACTAATCAAAATAATGAAAGGGTTACATTGAGTTGATTTTACTTCTATATTATTGCATTGACAAATGATGCCTTAATTCTGGCTTACACAACTAATGGTAAATCCTAGATTGAAGACATCCGGAAAAACCCAAATCCAATTTTTGGAAGAGCCATAAGAATAAAGCACGTAACAAGATTGGAAAAAGAATTTTAATTTAATATGAAATCGATTATTCTTTTTTCTCCTTTAGCCGTGCCAGGAATTGCTCACCAAGAAATAAAGCAAACAAAGCCATAAACTATTATACCCAAACGTCCATTAATTCATTAATGGAGACTCGTCTAGATACCTGTTTCTTAGGAATCTTAGCTGGATTTGGAAGGAGATTAAGTTGTAAGCTAAAATTGATGTAGACTCACATGCTTGGATGACGATTAACAACAGATCTTTGGAGCTTTTTCTTGTCACTTACAGTATGTTCAAAAGCACACATCTCTTCTATATGTATACAAAGGAATGACAGTGATATATATCTATATATATCCACATTACTGTTGATGGGAGATTGATGGGAAGGTGCAAAATCTTAAAGAATGAAGACAATTAAGGTTGTCAAAGATAGCTATCCTGAACTTAATCTTGTCTGCTAAGGAAGCCTCTTTTCTTTTTGGAAGTTCTTTCAACCATGCTAGATTTGCTGGGGCAGCAGCTATATGTCAAATTCTCGTATCTTGTAGACTTCCTATGTCTACGTGCATGGACTGTACCAATTTTTCTTTTTCCTAAGGATTCCCCACGCAGCAATAGTCAACACGGCGGGGAAAACCACAAATATGAAATTGATTGCAATGAATTAAAAACAATAAACTTGGAGCTTTCAGTGATGTTCTTAATTTATTGTAAGAATGAATCTTGGCGCGGTCAATGAGCATAGTGTATGTAATTGAAAGTAGGTCCCATTTGAGTTTGGATTTTGAATGAGACTCAGTTGATGATTGAATGTAAATATTTTTATTCGATCATTCTATTATTTTCACCTTACTCGTGGAATAAATTCCTTGGCGTGAATTTATGTTGGGATTGAAAATATGCCTCACATTCTTCGCCATATTTTGTAGCTTACTCGAGGACCTCAACCCTGCAATTAATCTCAATTAAACCACACAGCAACTCCAAAAAGATAAAGACAGACGTAAAAGATGGAATAGAAGTGGAGCGAGGGATCAGCCTTAGAGAAGTCGATTGTGGTGAAGACTTCCATGGCATTTAGAATGGGTGGCAATGTGGTTCCTTCAGCAGGTGATATGGTCACGTTGGCTGTACCTGTAACATTGACTGGGTATACTGACACCACTGCACAATCGTCTGATAACTCTGTTCTGGAGACAGTTGTGATGTTCTTTCTTTCACCGTCTATGGAAACAATGAGCCTCCTCGTATCGTTTGCAGGTGGCCATGGATACGGTTCATAGAAATACAATACAAAGTAGGCCACTAGCTGAGTCTTGTCATGAAGATTGATAGGCAAGAAGATGGAGTCTGATACATTTTTTGCTTCTATGGCACTCTGCAACACCAGATATGGGGGGATATTCTCTGCAGATGACGTACTGCTCTTATTTTTCCCAAAAAAGTTTCGGTAATTCTGCACTTGCTCCGGCTTCCAGAACCGGCTGAAGGCTTCATAGTAATCAGAAAGGCGTTCTCTGCAGAATTTCATAGTCAGCATAGCATGTTATATATATGGTCATTGGATGTCTGTTTCTTATTTTGTTTTCAGGTGAAATGATTTTTTCTTTCCATTATTGATTCATTCTTCTTCTTGGGTGAATGCATTTACATTTGTGTACAAAAAAAAAAAATGATAAAGAGCCTACTTCTGTTTGAAAAATAGTTGTATGAGTGAGGAATAAAGATGGAAGTGGAACCAGATGGATCTAGATTTAGCACACAGGAAGAAAATCATCAAGAGTTGATTTTACTTACGGGAAACTTTGGTTGGCCCCATAGTTGGTCCTTCTCTCCAAGTACAATGCGGTGTTTATGTCCATGTAGCTGTACATTCCTGGGTTAAGAATCTTGGCTTCAAGTGAAGAGATGAAGGGAACCTGTCCTTCTTGTGTTTGCTCTAAGCATATGCTGACATCCTTTTTCCTAATAAAGTACAGCACTTCATGGAAGACTGGGTCAGTACTAAGAGAAGTAGTGACATTAGCCCATTTTTCCCCATCTAATTCAAGATTAAATGTTGGGGGACTTGAGAGATTGTCATAGTTGCCATAGTAGAACCCTGCCCGAAGAATATATTTGTTATGCAAATGCAGTCCCACATTGTAACAGTTCTTTCCTCCATCTGGAAAATATCTAAGCGTATCCATGGATCTTTGGCTGTTCCTCGTAGGGAGGAGCTTGTTCTGCCCAGTTTTTATGAACTCATCGTCCAATTCCCACTTGAAGTCTCAGTTGCTCCACAGTCAATCTTCAGGTCTGCATGCAGATCATAACTATAATTCATTTTTCTCAAAGCATAGATAAATCTTGTACATAAATATAGGAATAAACCCAGTTGACTACAATCTTGGTTCCTAGATACAAACAATGAAATCTATATGGACTCTTGTAAGCTATTATTGCCATTTAAAGGAACAGTGGAGCACTTAGATGACCATCACCAGAAATTTTGAATAAAGCCATGCATCCAAAGCAAACCCCACTAAACCTCTATGCCATGCATGGATGGTTAACACTTAACACTGAAAAGATATCCTATTGAAATTCGAAATCTAAAAAGTAAACAATTTGAAGTAGCTTAATTACCACTTGGATGATAGGATTGGAGGTGAGGAAGGGAAAGCAACAGCAACACCATGACTACAATTACACTTGCCCATTGTGTGTTTGTGGGAATTAGAACCAAAGGAACATCATTTATACCATTCCAATTTGGAAGATTACAAAAGCAAAAGACATTGCACTTGAGAAGATTACAGAAACAAGAGACATGAGGAATGGACAGTCTCATAATTCCAAGCCATTAGCTGGCAAAATATATTACGACCAGCAGCAAAGAAACACTGACATTTGGGTGTCCATGGACCCTGCTCCTGCTATGAATTAGGATACCCATATTCTTTGAGAATATCCTTATTCACATTTCACTGGGAATATCTGTATTCATTGGACCATTGCATTTGACCTATTTGAATTTTTGCGGGTCCTTAAGATGGTTGATCCACTGTAAACAATGATTTTTTTATATTTATTTTTATACAATTTCCTTGAATTCTCAAACTGTAATGAAATGTTTAAAAGCAACGTTAGAATTTTGTTTCATCATTTACCATGGTTGATTGTCTTCCATAAAACTATATATAATTTTCCATTTTCAATGATAAAAGTAACAATAAATATGATGAAACAACTAATAATCTTTTCATGCCTTAAAAATTAAAATATCATTACAGTTAGGAGTCCATGGCCAATGTCTTATTTTCTTGCAATTCCTGTTGGCTGAGCCAAATTCTCCACTGTTGAAGCCGAAATATTTCCCCCAAGAAGAATGGTCACCAGGCTACAAAAGCTAATGGTATGGCTGCTCTTCAAACTGGTTAATACTTTATACATAACAATATCATCACACTAGATGCCTTGCACCAAAGAACTGGTAAATAAAAAATTAACTATTATTTGAAATTAGGAGAATATCTATTTCTGCCCCTCTTGAGTTTAAAAGATGAGCTGCAGATGCGGGTACAAATCAATCCACACTTCACCTCACCTATCTAAAAATGGAGGCTTCTTTCTGTTTAACTTTGTTCTTCAGGATTTTAATTTTATTGGGAATCAAGATTGTGAGGTCCCCAAAACCAAGCCTTTCAATGATGGCATTAAACTCTCCAGAAGTTCCCGTTTACTCAAAATTCTATCCGCTGTGCAATCTTGTTCCTGGCCAAGAAGAGAAGGGCAAATCAGCAGAGGGAAAAAACTAATGAATCCGTGGATTTTCAATTTCTAACATATAATACAAAAGTTATCATAACATAGTATTGTTATCAGATCCTGAACTTAGAGAGGGGTGTTTGAGAAGTCAACTAAATAACTTAAAATGACTTCATTTAAGTTATTTAGTTCATTAAGATCATGTTCGACAAAACTTGATGTTTAATGATTTAAGATGATTTTAAATTAAATTAAACTTAGATTGTTGGCTTAGAACTTATTGTTAATTCTTATTTTCCATATTAAGATTCTTTAGTGCACCGACTTAAATTTTTTTATAAATTATTAAATTAATAGATTTACCTTCTTATTGAGATTATATAACAGAGGGACAGGGAAGGAAAGAAACATGGGCAACTGAAACCAAAAGATATTTGGGATTTAAAAATAGCTATTTATTTTGACATATTACTTTAAGCCATTATGAACTTGAAGTTGCAATTTTAAGTTATTTTACCATACTTAACATGCTTAATGATTTAAATTAAGTCATTCAATTGATTTACTAAACACCCTCTTGTTAGTCTATCTTGAAATCTACTTCCAAACCCATAACAAGGACAGAAATATCTGGAAGGGAAACAAAAAGAGACATTTTGAGTCACATTAAAGCCTGAGCTTGTGTAGGGTGTATGCAAGATGGATTAACCAACTCAAGTGTCTGTAGGACCAAGCAAAATGCAAAATGTGTAACTCACATCATCTGTTGCAGCAGACATCAGTGCTAAAAGGGTCACCGTTGCAGTGTGGTAATCCATTAAGATATTGTATGCTGAATCATCAAGCTTATCCTGAAAAATGATCATACAAATTTGAGACAAATCAGAAACAAAATTATCCTATTGAGAATGATATAATACAACAGCATATAAGCAATATGCATATATTTCTAACTTAATACTGTTCAGGAAATGGCAAATTAAACTACTCTTCAACTCCACAAAATAAATATTAAATATTCATTGGAATACATATCAAGCCATTAGATAAAACAAAATATATTCCTAATACAACATACCTAGTGTTCAAGGGGCATGGCCGAAGTTAAGTTGAAATTATCCCCCTTTTTCTACTATATTACATGGACACCCAACCCCCTTTTCCAATTGTTATTAGAAAAAAATGAGGGTTTCAAGTTCAACAACCAATAGTTGTCAGTTGCAACTCCTAAAACTATTTCTTATTTTCAAGAATCATCAGCCTTTATAATCATTTCTAGACTTGGGGATCTAGTTCACAGTTTTGGGCTTCACATATTTTAAAATGTTCAATTTTATGGAGAGGAAGAGCTTTTTTTTTTTTTTGATTAATAAACCTGAAGTAAATTATCAAAAGGCAAACAACCACAAAGCATACAGGATGTATACAAGGTAGCCTAAACCTCTAAGAGCAAACTTTGAAACAAAAAACCTCACCAGCCCTTAAGTGGAAGCTAACCACTCTAAAAAACCTATAAGAGACGAGGACTCCTCTCCAATATATACTCTAGCCCAACTCCACAAATTACATACAAAAGAATTTTTGAATTTCTGTATTGCTAAAGAACCCCCACCCCTAAAAGCTAATTTATTCCTTTCTTTCCAAACCGTCCAAAAAATACACAACGGAATAGATTTCCAAATCTTTTTCCTTTTTTGGCCCACAAAAGGGCCCTTCCAACTAAATAACACATTTTTTACTGTTTCAAGGAACACTCACTGAATGCCAAACAAGGCAAGGACAATCTCCCAAAGGACTCTGACCACTATATAGTGTAAAAGAATATGATTTACGGTTTCTTCTTCACAGCCACACAAAAAGCAACGATTTGGGAGCTGCCACCCTCTTTTTTGGAGTCTATCTAGGGTAAGAACCTTCCCCCACGTAGCCTCCCAAGCAAAAAAGGCAACTTTGGTTGGGACTCTATCCACCCAAATGCAATTCTTCGGGAAGGAAATGTCATTGGGAGCAATCAGCAGATTGTAAGCTTCCTTAACATCAAACATTCCATTTCCCCCACCCTTCCAAGTAACTTAATCCTCCTCTAAAGTTAGCATGTAGCCCCTCAAAATAGTTAACAAATCTCCTACCAAATCCAGCTCCCAATCATTAAAAGCTCTAATGAATCTTGGATTCCATCCTCCCTAACCAAAAGTTGAATCCCACACTTCATCCACTGTTGCATTCCTATGGACAGCTAAAGCATATAATTGGGGAAAGCTTTGGGACAATGCTGCAATGACACACCAATGATCAGTCCAGAATCTAATTTTAGTACCATTACCAACTTTGAACTCTATATTTTCCCAACATCAGTTTGTTTCCTTCAAAATCTCCTTCCAAACGTCCCATTAGCCTCATTTGTCCTCCAACCAAGGCTCTCTTGCCCATACTTCACCGAAATCACCTTCTTCCAAAGGTTTTCCTTCTGATAAAAAAATAACTTTATTTGCATACAGACATTAGATATTATTTTGTTCCAAAAAAATTCAGAGCACAACTTTTTACTCAAAGGAACACTAAGCTCAGTACCACTAGTATTTTCAAAACCTATTCATAAATCAAATTATAATCTTTAATGTAGAAAGAGATGATCACTAGTAGATTTCTCTCATATGATGCTTAGCTCAACTTACCACACCATTGCACAAGTGCATAGTTTGATTATGCCAATAAGTTGCAAAGCACATGATACTTTGTTTACCAATTACATCTATATTCCTGTATGGGCACCACTGTACTTTGGAAGAGTCAGTGACATTCCCATTTTTGTTGTCATTCATAAAGTCCAACATTAAAAGGTAAACCAATTGCTATCTTGAAAATCCATGATTAACAGTATAAGGACAGAGCCTTGCTCGTATCCTTTCAAAAATTTCTCTCCCCAAGGTATTTTATATTCAAAAAATCATTAATACATGGGATCCTCCTTGAGAAACATATCCTCTTACTCTAAAGCCCATGTTTGTATCAATAAGCCACAATTCACTTCACATGGCTGAACATAGTTTCTTTAATCCTCCTACAAGCCCACACTTAAGAGATACAAATTCTAGCCACATGGATACAAGCTCCAATACAACACAAGTTACTGCCTGATCTTTCTCACAAGGTAATTTATTATGTCATAAAGTTGTTCTTCTTATCAGCTAGAGATGTAGTTAAGGGCACACAACACTTGCCCCATATGCAACAACTAATCTCTTCACTCCACCCTTGACATCGAAAAGAAAATGGATAGGGATAGCTATTAAATCTGACAGTAAGTCTCAATCCTAAAACCGCTTTGATATGATCAGTCATGGTTACCTAGTTTAGAACAACTTATTTTGTAAATTTTCATGGTTCAGAAGCCCATCAGGTTCCACATGGTGAAATGAGACAGTATCTCAGAATAATGTCAGTAAGATGTATCATTGAAAATTTTGCACAATTAAGGGATCAACAAGTCCCTATGAATTCAGCTAATTTTATAGAAAGTGGAACCCAAAATAAAAAAGCAGCAAGAGTCTTTCACTTTGAAGATTTATAGCATTGATCTACAAAAAATTATTCCCCCATAAAGACATCCACGATACACATGCTGCACAAATAGTGAGAGAAGTATTCCAATCATGTCTCCAGAATCAACATTTCCAGAAAACCAAAGAGAATATGTAGAGTGAATAATCTCTTTTCTAGGGTACAACTTATTGATATAAAGTACACTCCATACCTTCAATCGGGAAACAGCAATAGAAATGGCCCTTCAGGGGCTTGAAGAGCTCTGTTATGAATCTATGAGCAAGAAAATCCATGTTCAGAAAAGGAAAAGGAAAAAGAAAAATGGTTAAGATTCAAACATGCAGTAATATGTACTAACTGACCTGTACATAAAGCAGAGAAACAACTTTTGGTAGAAGGGAAACAGGGTCACTTTCAGCAGACACTTGAGGTGTCAAATCCTGATAATGGCAATGCTAAAAATTATTCAAGGTATACATGACCAAGATAAAAGGGTGTATTTTCCACCATCTGAATAATTTTTCAAGCATTACTAAAAAAGGAAATAAAAAATAAAGAAATAGAGGGACTGAGTAAAACCAGCCTTCACCATTAAGAAAGCTAGTCATTTCTTACTTTTAGTTACTACTTCAAATGTTGCAACACAAATTTAGAGTTTCACAACACAATGACACAAGCTGAAGATATCAAGAATCAGAACTATATAACAACAGAACTAGTTGAAAAAGGAATAATTCGATATTTTCTTGCATCACTGACAGTTGGTATACCTTACAATACAAATGTAGGAGTGTTCTATCCAATTTCTTAACAATTTTTGTCAACATTCATCCTTAAAGTAGCTAATCATTTCTTACTTTTCCACTATATTTTAAATGTAGCAACAGAAATTTAGAGCTCAACAGCATAACAACATATGCTGAAGATATCAAGAATGAAACCTATATAAATATAATAATAATAATAATAAATAAAGCAAACCTATTTGTGAAGAGAACAGTTCAATTATCTTGAATTATTGACAGTAGGTGTACCTTACGATATGAATGCAGGAGTGTTCTTTCCAATTTCTTATCAAGCTTTTTCAAGAGTAACCCACTGCAAAAATGCATCACAAAATGCACATGCTAAGTGCCATGTTAATACAGATGCTCCCCAGTAACCATGGAAGCTACATAACAGGAACATATATATATATATATATATATATATAGAGAGAGAGAGAGAGAGAGAGAGAATAGAGCACCATACTACCTGTCTTCTGCCATCTCATCCAGTGAAGTCATGAATATTTCCACCCGCTGTTGCATACAACATTCAAGTTTTCAACACATTGCAGTAAACACAACAAACGAAGTAATTCACAATAGACGAAAAGTTATACCAATGGGAGAAATATACCTTACATAGGCTGTATAGATGAAGTAACAACAAGATTAAAATACATATATACATACATACATACATACATGCATATATATATATATATATAAGAAACTAATTTCATTGCATTGAATCAAGCTTAACAGTTTTTAATGGACAACAAAGACAACAACTCAACAGTTTTAAACAACAATTGCTGCAATCTTGAAAAGACAAGAACTTAACAGTTCTAAATTATCAAAGCCCTTTGTTATTTAATGGGCAAAATAACTTTGTTACAAAAAAAAAAAGAAAGCACAAGCTAGAACCTGAATGACTAGCTGACTATCATCAGAAAGTGAACTGATAAAATGAATCAATTTAAATAAATAGCAAACTATTTCATTAAAACAGATGTGAGTTAAACACATCAGAAAAAAATTCAATAAACCAAATACAAACTCAATTTAAAAAACCTTTTAACTTCAGGACCACTCATAGGAGTATGGCCATCTGCAATTTATGATTCATCTTCTGAAGGGAAAAATGACGCTCTATATAGTTTCCATACAAACAATAAAAAATGTTTATCTTTAGCTAAGCAATCAGAAGAGGACTCAAGAAGGGTTGCCTCTCTGACAACAACACTTTAGTGAAATTTGTGTTTCTGATAAACAAGCACTAACCTTCCCTTCCAATGCTTCAACTAGTGCAAGGGCCCTAGCTGACAGAGATCCAGGCAAACTCTTTGCCTGCAAAAGCAAAAAAGACCTATAGTAAATTGTATGTGACCAGCATAGAGACAATCTTCCTAAATGATGACTTTACTGTATATCAATTTACACCCATAATTATCAGATATGGCAATAGCATAATAGGATATTAATAATACAAGGCTACATCAGGGAGTGGATTAGTTCATACAAGAGCAATTCTTTCTCCTGAAGCAACTGAAATGGACTCTGAATTCTGAGATTCTTCAACTTCAATTCCATTCTTCAATTTGTTATGCACATCCTGCACCCAAACATTGTTTTAGGTCCTTTATTCAAATTATCATGAAGTTTAACCTTAGAGCATGACAAACTTAATTAGAAAAGAACAGTGCACATCTACTACCAAATTAAGTAAAACCATGTCCACAATAGAGGCAGCTGTTGTTCTTAATAAATGTTTGTGTAAAATAACCTGCAAATCATAGGAAACCATTTTTACCCATTCATCACTGATAGTGGCAATCTCTTCAAATACAACCAATGGAAGAAGAACTTACAGAGGTTGATTGGTCATCTTCAAACAAATCTAGTGCTTTTACATAGAGCTGCATATTTAAGAAAGACTGGAGAGGGGGAAGCAGAAAGAAATTAGCACAATGAAACACATATTAGCATAAACAGGTACCATATTTATAGGTTCTGCAACAAACAGATGTTTACTCCCAAGAGTCTAAATACAATAGTTTTAAAAACCGGACCGGATTGGCCAGTCCAACTGGTTGGACCATCGACTGGTAGCATTTCCAGTCCAGTCTACTCATTTGAGCCACATATGGATTGGGCCAGCTTCGAACCGTTCAAACCAACGGTTCAACCGTCGAACCGGCCAGTTCTATAAGAACCAGTTAACTCTACACTTGCCCAAAATTAGATTGGGCTTGCCATACTTGGCCCAATAATGTTTATATCCACAGCCAGTCACCCAAACAAGCCTGTTATTTCCTATTCAGTGGTCAAAAGCATTATATAAAGCTTATCAGGTCTTTATTCTTCCAATGTGGGACGATGGAATAACTCATACATGTGAAAAAGGGATGGTTTTGTGCTAGGAAGGGACTCGAGCCATGAACTTGGTGATTATAAAAATGCAAACGATCCATTGTGCTATGAAACATTTTGTTAATATGTTGTTGTAAAATATTATAGGTATGCTTATTCACTTTTTGAAACTTTCATTTTTTGAAACATTTAAATAAACATAATCACATAAAAATAATGTAAGTTAAAATAATAAAATAATAAAATATATAATGTTTGACACAGATAAAATTAAATATTATAATTTTCCTTCTATCTTAAGTATATCTTCACATTTACATAGTACACTTTTATTTAATAAAATGAAAAATATAACATTTTTATATTTATCCTTATTATTATTTTTTGACAATATCAAATATAAAAAATGAATTATTATTAAGTTTTTAAATTATATATATTCCTAATTTTTATAATTATTTTTAATTTTATATAAAATAAAAATTATGCATTTATGACATCACCGATTTAACAGCGATTCAACCACCAGTCAAACCATTGAACCGTGAACTAGTAATTTTTCTGGTTCAATAATTGGTCCGATTCTGAAAACATTGCTAAATACCCAACAACAGAGAAGGATTAGGTTCCATAAATATATACACATGCATGCATACATACATACATACATACATATATATATATATATATATATATATATATATATATATATAGACACATCCTACTTATCAAAAAAAAAAAATAGACACATTCTGGGGACAAAACAGCCATCTTACTGTGCTAACCTCATCAAGTTTCTTCTGTAAATTATCAAGCACACGCTTCATTCTCTCCGCATTCTCTGTAAACAATGCCTTTCTTCTTTCTTTCCATGAATTGAGCAGCATAGGTCTCAAATAATCTGCTAAAGGTCTAAGGATCATTTCAGGATCATCGACACCTGCCAAATTAGACCACTGTATCTGTCAAAATTGGATGATAAGTGGATGTCTAAAGATCTGAATAATTAGAATGCACAAACTTGCAAATCACTCAACAGACCTTGTTCTTCAAAATCAGGAACCATCTTTGTGATCTTCTGCATAACCCATTCTTCTGGAATGCTAAAATTGTCCTCTTTCATTTTATCTGATTCTTTCTTAGAACCAGTTTTTGAATCTGACACTCGCAAAGAAGATGCATCCTTGCCTTTCCTTTGATTTTTCTTAGACTTTGTAGGAACATAGTCCTGGTTATCTGGGACACTTTCAGCAGCACTTGTCTTTGTATTCCCTGTGGTCTTTCCCTTTTTCCTTTTTGACCCTTTTTCTATGGACTGTTTATTACTGCCACTCTCATTACTAGGTTCATTCAACTCAGTAAACCTGCTTGAATCATGTCCAGCTTTAACTTCCTTGACAGAGTGCAAATCCTCAAACACCATGCCCATAGAAGACCCTGAAAGACTGAAGGTTTCCATCTCCTTCTCCATGTGATCAAACACATCCTAGAAATGAAGAGACAAATTGAACCCATCAGATTTCAATCAGAAACCAAATGTATGATAATAGAAGAAGTGTTGCTAGTTGCTATAAGACCAACAGAGTAATAAACCTATGATGACTAGAATAGATTGTAAGAGAAAAATAACTTCAGAAACTAAGAAGGAACTTCCAAAGACAGATGTAAAGCCAATCATTTAAATTAAACATTGGAGTAATACACACTTATCAAAAAGAACATTGTGTTTGTACATATGAACATAGGGTGACAAGGAGAGCATGAGTGTTAAGTTCTTAATTTGTCAGGTGTAACCATATAAGGAAGGTAAAAAACACCATTCAATTTGAAAGGAGAAAACTGAATATAGAGAAAGAAACAAGCCTTGAATGCCTGAAAAAACCAACTTCTACAAATTTCAGGGGAGAAATTTTGTTTTTTCTTTTTGTTTTTTTGCCACTCCTAGCAACTACTTGAACTAAAAGCTTGAAAAATAGGACTGATCTGGCAGACAAGTGTCAAAACTTTCAGGCTAAAATCTCAGGTGCCACCAAGTCACATGTAGAAACTACATGCCATGATAATAGATATCAATGGTTACTGAACTCCATTAAACATTTCTGATATCTTATTTCATATTTTACATTTATACCATCAGAAATCAGCACCAGGTCAAGCTGATCTCTCCTGACAGGTAAATTGACCCACCCATAATACCTTGCTGATTTATGCATGATTCCACTTTTCAAAACAATTCTAGATGCATACAGAGAGGGCAAATGATTAACAGTTGGTTTCACAACTAACATCTCAATATGGTTTGTTTCCTCATAATCAGTATTTCAGGGGACTCACCTTGATAAAGCCATTGCCAAATACATAAGTTTCCCCCAGGATGAGTGCTTTATTAGACTGAAAAGAAGCATCAAATAATTAGATCAATAGATTAAGAGATTAGCGAATAGTAACAGAGTAACAGATCATCACCTTCAGCGCCAACTTAACAGATGGGCAAAGTGACAACATCTTGCTTGCATCCTGGGCTCCGAAGGATGCTGGTAAAATAGAAAGAGAATTGATCCTGCAATAGTCCATCAGTATGCCAGAAATGAAAGCAAATCCAATGATATCAAAACATGATAGTATAAGAACGATTGCATTCAAAACTAGGACACAAATATCATTCCATTTACATCAGATTTAATCCAAAACAATCACCTATCTAAATGTGGAGATCAGCATAGTACATAAAATTTCTGCTGATTAGAAATGCAATAACCATAAAAGCCAGAAGGATATATGGCAATCATAATATCTAGGCATCTTTCAACAGATGTAATAAATAGATATCCAACTCTTAGAAGGCAATGAGGAAGCAGTAGGGGAAGCAGGTTGAGGATGAAAGCTAGATTTTCATATTACAATTTTTGCAAATAAAATGCTCATCTCTTTCTTTTACTAGATTGATTTTATGCAACAAGTGCACAGCCTAAATTTCTGCAAATAATATCCACACTAAACTTAGGGAAACCTTGAATTTTGGAAGGTTGTTCATAACAAGCCTCATGAATGCAAAAGAGCAACTGAAATATTATAGCAGGGGGTTATGTAAGATCTAGGCTGTGGAAAGTGGCCCATGAATTTATCATATAGTGATCATTCTGGATGGTGTTCACATGATAAACAATGAAATTCCTAGAGGTTTTTTTTTTTTTATCAATATGAAATTCCTGGAGGTTAACTCCACTGCAAAAAGGAATCAATAAACCTTTGATTTAATTTTGGACTAAAATCCCAAATACAGACTTCAAACTTACATAGATAAACAGATAATAATAGATCAATGGGAGGACAGTAAGCACCTTTTCATTTTAGTAGAAAACAATTGGAAAGCAAGTCATTATTGCATCAATATCAAGGATGTACACTTATAATAGTGATGTTAGAATTCAGAATGCTATGTTATTGACTCATTTTCCAAATATGAGATGAGGAAACATAATAGCTGCCATTCAATGTAAATGACTGTAGAGTACATTGTCAACACAACATCGATGACTGTAGATTTCATTGTCAACACAATGTCGATCCTCTTATACAAGCAGGATATTTTGCCATCCTAGGCAGTAATTTATGCTCATTTCCAGTAAGTATGGTCAAGAAATTGCTTCATTGTGCCAGAATAAGATTCATATTCATGACTATATGACTAAAGACAGAAAAGGAAAAAAGAAAAAAAAAAACACTTAATTATGGCCCTTACCAGCTACCATGTTCAATAGCATCCTCAGCAGAAGTATCCAACATCTCAATCATTGATGGATGAACAAATATGGTAACTAGAGGTATACCATCAGGATACCTGGACTAATTAGAGGCATGACCACAATTTGATTAGATAAGACCATTGAACAATCTTTAAATATGTGGCATATACTTCTGAAGTCGATCCTAAATTCATCTTTAAAATGTTCTCCAAAAACATAACTGAAAAACAAACAATAAGATACCTGCAGATACTGGAGAGGCTGGGGAATTCCAAGTTTGAGCAGAACCTCGTAGCTGATAAAAGAATTCTGCAATTCATCAGGGAAACAACAAAAGAATCAAGAAAAGAAGGCTTTCAGAAAAATCTTTACATAAATGAAGAGATAAAATGACACTATGCCATTAATGTATGATGCTTCCATCAATACATCCAATGTGTTAAGTGAAATGCTTATCAAAAAAATTCTGAAGATGGGTTGATAGGCTATGATTTAAAAAGGCCAAAGGCACAGCTGTACGGATACAATTTCAATGCTTTTCAGTTTCTCCAAATTTCTTTATTAATCTTTTGTTTTGTGTGGAATCATTCTACATGTATGTCAATTTTATAAAATACGATCCAAAATTCAATCCAAGCAACAAAAAAACTGAAGATTCCAAGCATTTAAAATAAGTATCCAACAAAAGATTAATAAAAAGTGTTAAAAAAAAAAAGAAAAAAAAGAAAAAAGAAATACAAAGTAGACAAGGCATGCCTCCAACAAGCCTCACACCTTGGCAAGCCAAAGCACATAGCTAGGAAGTCATTGCACCTTGGGCCTAGGCACCCTTAAAGCGTGCCTTTAACAACTATGACCGTAAGAAAAATGAATATTGAAATACACCTCATTTAAGAAACATTCAATAACTTACAGAGCTATCTGAAAATCACAACACACTATACAGGCAGTAAAAGAATAGGGCAGCAAACCTGTGAAAAAAAAGAATCTATGGATTCCTTTTGAGCAATGGCAAAGACCTGTTCCACAGTAGAATATATGTGAAAAAAAAAGGTCACAATAATAATATAACACTTCTAAGAAAAAAAATGGATGAAATTATATGAAGTCAATAATTGCGTCTCATACAGTTGGTGTCCAATGAACTCCTGCACGAAGGGATCCAAGGATCTCTCCTTCCTTCACCAGCCCATTAAACAGGGATTGGAAAAATGAACCTTCAACTGCCACACCACCTGATCCATTCATTTCTTGTAGTAGCTGCTGCAAGGAACTCCACAATGCAGATAAATTTGTTGGAACAGTGATACCCCTTGCAGCTCCCCGAACCATTGAACTAACACGGGCAACATACACAGGGGTATACAATTGCCCACCTTCAAGTCTACCTTTAACCTGAATAGTGTAAAGTACATAAAACAATCGCAAAGAACATTTATGATATAGTTTCAAAGTAATGCTATAGAACCAAACCCCTTGTCCCCACTTCACATTCCAATGAACATGACAAAATATTTTTCTTCTTTCACTCATTAATCAGAAATACTACCATTTCCACATAATGGAATGGGAGAGTCAGCACATTTTGTTAGAAAAAATATGATTTTTCAATTTCACTATTGTCTATCACAAATCACAAACAAGTAAATGCAGTACCATAGTCCCCATGCGAAGCTCCAACATACTCGTGAGCAATTCTGAGCCAACATGTAACTGTGCAGCAAGTTCTGCCAAAGCAATTTGACTACATTCTTGAAGCCTCTCATTAATTTCTTCTGCTACATTATCCCAATATGAATCTGATATTATTTCTCCCTGAATTAATGTAAGGCCCGGATCATCAGAGACTATACATTGCGCTTGCTTTTCAACATGGTATAAGTCAACTCCAGTAAAGTCCGCAAGATCAATCAAAGAAACACGTCCTAATTTCTTGATTTCTGCTGCCATTTCATTCCTCAATTGCTCCTATTTTAGTTGTCATATTCAATCATTCCAAACAATAATAACAAATCAATGAATAGAAAAATAAGTCTAAAAAAATCAATCATGATTTAAGAATAATTTTCTGTGAAGAAAACTTAATAGAGAAGCAGAAGCCCTAACTCTCTGTTTTGTTAACGAGAAAAAGGAGGTCAAAGTGAGAATAAAACATATTCCAGATTTCCCATTTCCACCGTTCAGCATCCAAGAAAAAAACTAGAAAATAATTATTGACAAAAAAAAAAACACAACCACGCATACAAAATCTCAAACTTATGACTCTGTTCTGCCGAGAAACTAAACCTTCCATTCAGATTATCCTAGTTGAATTACTAAAATACAGAGAAACCAAAAAAAAAAAAAACTTCTTTGTTGGAAACCAAACAGAGGGAATGAATAGAAAATAGAGAGGGAAAACGTTACAGGAGTGATGTATTCTTTTCCGGAGACCGTGTGGAGAAGGTCGAAATCGATGATTCGAAGCTCGTGGAGTTTCTGGACCAATTCCACCACGTTTCGTTCAGATAATCGAATACTCGATTTCACTTGCTGTGCAAACTCCAATTGTCTCTGCAATTCCAGCAATTCTTCGTCCATGGTTTCGGATCTTTGATTGGGTCCAGAGACAAACACGGGCACAGCCACAGAGAGATATGTAGACTTATGTTTTCTGTCTTGCTTCCTCCGTTTTTCTTCCAGGGATGTGGGTCGGACCTCACCCGAATGAGCATCCCATTTCCAGCACGAGACAAAAAGCATTGGGCCTTTAACCAGCTCTTGGCCTATTTTTGGGCCGTCCTTGGTAGACCGTGTTGGGCCTTTAACCAGTTCTTGGGCGGTCCTTTGTAGATCTTTGGAACTTGGAATCTGTGGGTAAAAGTTACGCACAAGATATTTAAGATGCTTTCAAGTCCATGCTTTGTGGCTCTCCCTTTCTTGATCATAAAGCTCCATGCTTCCTTCACTTTGAAATCAGTATACCTCTTAGTTGTCAATTCTTCAATTCAACATCTCCATGGTTTTAACTTTTAATATTCTGTCTTCCTAATTTATTAGCTCTTAGTTATGTTAAAGCCTAAAGGGTATCCACGGCCAGACTCTTAACTTCACATGGGAGGAGGAGACATTTCTTCCTCTTTATAACATTTAATAAAGAAACGTTTCTTCCTCGAAACGTTAGTAGATATCAAATACTTTACTTCTGACGTTACATTCTTGAGAATCACTATTTCTATATCCAAGTGTATGTACACTGAGATCAATTACCCTCTCTAAAATACAGAGTCGTCCATGTGTCATGTCTTCATTGGTTAGGTTTTCAATTAAATAACAATAAGCGTCAAGATAATTTAGGTTAAAACCCTCTTAACAACTTAAGCTTTTAAGTAATAAACCAACACTGAATATCAAGTAATTCCTTGCTTCACGGACAGCCTTTAAAGCGCACTCGTACCCATTGTCGATGACACTGATCTTCTTTAGACTTATATCATGTCAGGCTATCAATTGACTTAAAAGTTTAAATTGGGCTAAAACCCATAATGCTGCTCCAGCTTTCCGTCGTAGGGAAGCTTTAACCGGTGACTAAAATCTTGGAAGAGAAAAAGGTGCTTTGTGAGGAACATACGGCTAACTGATGAACATATATAGAAGGAAGAAGCTTGATGTGCAGAATGCCAAAAAAACATGTATATAAATCTAAATTGCATACATTTTCTTAAACTCATTATTTAGAATCTCAGAATCTGACATGACAGACATAGTCCAGGATCTGGACTTGCTGGGCATGGACATCCTTCGGACGCTTCTCATCTTTTTGGCTTCAATCCGATGCCTAATCACCCAATAACACATTGTACCCAAAGTTGTAGCCATTATTGTTGTCCCTATAATTGTTACTCCAATTGCCAGCCATTTCTCATGGTCACCCACCACCACAAAGGCCAATGCCAAGAATGCTACTGATATAAGCACACAAGCCAGCCACATTAGCTTGTTAATGATTGCCATCATCTGCTTCTTTGCCTTGCTCTCTATGACCACAACTGAGGTTTGCACCACCACAACAGCCAAAGAAATGAAGAGGGCTATCGAGTCAAATATAAAGAAAATGATGAACGATATTTTGGGAGCGATATTTGCTTCCCCAAGAGAAAACCCATAAGGAATGTTGGTTGGATCATCAACATATTGGCCAGGGACAGTGAAAATGCCTGCAAAGGCGACGGTGGCAATGAGGACGGCAACAACAGTTGTGGAGTTGATTGCATTGTTTAGACCTTCTCCATGCATTTTGTTGAGGCGTTTGGCAATGCCCTGCACCCGTCTCCTAGTTTGCCGAGTATGTTCTAGCTGGTAGTGGACTTCATGCTTTATGTCGCTTACAGTTTGTTTCAATTCACGGGCTGTGCTTGTTACTTGCGGCTTCATTGCTTTGGCACTCTGAACCCCGTGCTCCTGCAGGATGGTTGCAATGTTGGGGTTCCCGGTCTTCTCTGCAGTGTCAAAGGCAGTTTCCCCAGACTTGTTCACAGCTTTTGTATCGGTTTCATCATGACTTAGTAATTTCCTAACAATCTGCAGAGAGGAACAAACAAACAGAATAGGTGGTTAATTTCAGCAGGTTGCAAGTGAATCACAGGCCTCAATACCTAAAAAGGAAGACCTCTGTGGGCTAAAAACAACGTTTGAAGCAATGCACCTCACATATGAATTATCAGACAACAAGTTTTCTGCATTTAAAATATAGCTTCATTTAATATTGGGTCTTGGAAATGGGTCAACAAGACATCAAATCCATCCAACAAAACCTACCCCTTGACCAGACAAAGCTTTCAAACCATAGAACAAATTGAATATGGACTAGACCAAGTTTAATTTTGCAGGCCAAATGATTTGGACATGTGAACAGTAACTTTAGCCTCATTTTAACTTTGTTTAAGGAAACAAAACTTTTGAAGTATTCTCTTTATTCTTTTTTCCTATTAATTCCCTGCATTAGTAAACTACGAAGTTAATTACGGAAATGGTTTCATAATTGAGTTTGTATTGAGTACTAACCTATGGTAAACTGATTACCATAATTGTATCAATTATTCTCCTGTTCACTTTATTTTATTCATCAACTTGTCAATAGATCACTGCTCTCAAGCTTGATATAATTTGCCAACATGATCAGAAGAGAACAGATGATGAAATCTTATAACAATCACTGAACTATTTTAGAATTTGATTAACAAGAGAGAGAGGAAAGGACTGATTTACCTGTTCCCTGCCCTTCCGGGAGGCTATATGCAATGCTGTGTTGCCCTTAGTATCAACCATGTTTACCAATGAAGGATCGGCCTTCATCAGCTCCTCAACCACCTCAAGGTTCTGTCCCTTCACAGCCATATGTAGTGCAGTCTGGCCCTTCTTATCAATTCGTGTAGCAACCCCAGGCTCCTTCTCTAAAAGGGCTTTGATGACTTCCAAATGCCCTTTTCTTGCGGCAGAGTGCAGGGCTGTTTTTCCATTACTTTTAGCAATGGCAGCCACCCCACTCCCTGACTCCAAGAGCAAATTCACCACCTCAATATACCCTTGATTTGCAGCAGTGTGCAAGGCAGTGGTATTTGATACATCCTCAGTCAAAGAGAGCCCCGGAAGGGCCTCCATTAGTATCTTCAATACCTCTGCACAACACAAAAAACAAACACAGATATTCATTCATATCCAATATAACAAAAAGAAAGAGAAAGCAGAGTATTATATTCAGACACTCAAGGACATACCCAAATCCCCTTGTTTAGCAGCAATGTGGAATGCATCATAGCCATTCCTTGCTTTGATGCTAGCAGTACTGAGATCATGGTACTGTATCATCTCCCTAACCACATCAACATACCCATATTCTGCAGCAACGTAAAGTGCTGTTTCACCAGATTGGTTTTGCTTAGATAATAACTCTAGCAATTCTTCTTCTCCAGCACTGGAAAGGGTCCGGGCCACAACCTCTAGTTGTCCTGCTCTCGCTGCAGAATGCAGGGGAGTATCGTCGCGTTTCCCCGTCAACTGTTTGGTCATCTTTTTCCGGGGTAGGCTCTGGTGCCCAGCTGGTGAATCCATTATTGAACTACAAAAATGTTCCCTCCTCAACAATGTCTAATGGCAACGGATGACGATAGAACTTCTCCTTCCCTGGAAATCCAGATCAATAACCGCATTTCTTAACAGGCCAAGAGTCAGTGTTTGTTAAAAGCAACCCACCAAAAAGATTGGATCGCCCCAGAATTCAAAGAGCCCAAAATCCTGGGGTTTTGACACCCATGCCCCATGTCTGGTTGTGGCATATCCTGCATCCCAAACCAAAGGCTTCTTCACAACAATGAACAAAGCTCATATAAATCTTATTAAACACACCCAAATTGTTTGCTTTTCATTTTCTCTATTATTATATGATATAGCTCTGGTTCTCAATCAGAAATCTAAGAATTTTGCCAGCAGAACCTCAAAAATCTTATGGGTTTCCAGGCTTTTCTCAATATATAGATGAAACCAACGCCTTCTTTGAATACATAGGAAACAACGAAAGGAAAGAAGTGAAACGGAAAAGGAAAAGGAAAAGGAAAGGAAATCTTCGAGATTTCTGTTATGTTCACATTTTCAGAAGTTGGAAAACCCAAACTCAATCAACCCCACTGATCAGATAAACATTTTGTCCTCTCACGTCCAAAACAGAACTTATTCAAGACCTCGACTCCTTTCTGTTTCCTACATTTTCTCAGCAACCAAACAGACAAAACAAAGAAAAACATAACCACTCACCTGGGTGTGTACGAACAAAACCCCCACATGCTCCGCTCCATCCCAGACCACCCCACAAAATTCAAAACCAAGCTCTACAGAACCATGGGAACGGAATCACCAAGCCAAAACGCATCATTTTAATGGGGCTTAGTGGTTTGTTGTTTTATATTGGAGCAAGAAAAGGAACGATAGCTAGAGGCCAAAAGCCATGAAATGCACATGTATCCAACACCTTTACACAAATCTGAATGGCAACCCAAAGACTTCTGAGCTTCTAACAACGCCCAATTGCCCAATAAACAAGAGCCTTTTGGAAAAGGTGATGACGATGACAACATTAACTCAAAACAACAATTACAAACGAGAATCAAGGAAGCAAGTTTTTAATGCAGGGGGCAAAATAAATGGAAAACCAGAGGTGGTGGCTGGTGCGCCAACAGAATTGACACGCCCACGCTCATTGGCGCGTCACTGACCCCCATTGTATCAGTTTTCACACTGGGGTGTAGTCCACGCGCTATATCACGATTGGGGAATTATTTCTAATTTTGGTAATCATTTGGATCAGTGGTGGCCCACCAGAAAAAAATTAATCGTGGCCGTCCATATCTTCATCAGGGATTGGATGCTGCCAATGTAGAGTAGTGTGGACTTGGTTGGATGCCCTCAAATTAATTTATACTTGAAGAAAGGGATAAAGGGTGGCACATGGGTTATTCCAAAAGGATATGTCTTAAAGACTCTTAACTAGTCATCCACCCATAATTTAGAAAAAGGACAACAAATCCAAAATTTAGAAATAAAAAAATTCCATTCAGTACTATTATTATTTTTTGTTATTTAATTAAAAGGGTTAAAAGGGTAAATAAAAATCCAAAATTTAAATTTTAATCCTCAATTTTTTTTAATCTCATTTTAACAAAAATGTTGTCCTTATTTTCTTGTAAAAATAATATTTTCTTTAAAAACCTCCATTTAAATACTTAAAATAATAAAAAAATATTTATGTCACAAATGAATTACTTTTCAAATAAAAATATAAAAAATTTACAATTTAGGAATTATTTCATCTCTTTTAATCAATATATTCTATTTTTTTTATATTTTGCTTTAATAATTTAAAAAAGGTGATGAATTTAATTATAATTACTATAAAAATTTTGAAGTTTAAGATGCTATTATAAAAGTTTCTTAAAAACTTTTGGGTTATTTAATTAAAAGGATTATTAGAAACTTAATTTTACTAACCTATGATCATTTTTTAATCATATTTCGATCAAAATATCCTTATATTTTTTAATATAAAAATAATTTTTTTAAAAAAAACATATTTATAAATATTTAAAATAATTAAAACATTTATGTCAAAAATAAATTACTCTTCGAGTTAAAACATAAAAAATGTTAAATCCATCCCTTTAAACCGATAATTTCCAAACTTTTTACATGTTGAATATTACTCTTCAAGGTTTCCTTCTTTAAAAAGCGACTTCATTGACTAAAATTTTGGTTTTAGTTAGAATGGACTCTTAACTCGTAACAACTTTGAAAATATAGGTAAAGAATAGTATAAAGTTAGGAGTAAGCTACAAAAAGTTTGGATCAGTGTCGGGTAAGAAGTGAAAATCTGAAATTAAAAGAGAAAGAGAAGGGGAAGGTGGGCCACGCATGTAGACTGGGAACAGTGGGAAGGTCGTGACCTGAGAACGCCCACGTTCCCCAAGTCCTGACAAAATCGAGAGGGCCCAGTCCAGTCAGTTTTTTTCAAAAATGGTGGACCCACGCGCTCTTCTCGAAGACACCCTTGCTGCCCTGCTGCGTCTTCGGCTCGCGTGGAGTGTACAAATGCATTCACTCATGAAATGGTGTAGGATCTCAACCACGACCAAACTATAAAAAAAATCGCGTTAATTCCGCTAGAATATTTCCTCATCTGAAGGTTTGACCTCACACAGTCACACTCCACTGGGTGGATTCAATGAAGGGTAAAGCTAAAGCCCCAAAAGTAGACTTTCACCTATCAATTATCTAAACTTAGAGTCTTAAAAGTAAGTTCAATAGGATAAGTAGAAGCATACATTCAGTTGTCTCCTCAATAAATGGGTCAAAAGAAGAGGAATAGGAGCATCTCCTCTTTTTTGGGCAATTTTTTTCCCTCAAACAAACTGATTTCATTCACATGACTTGCAAGACTGGAAGAATTAAAAAAATGGGGTCCAAACAAGGGAACACCCCTGACGACCCACATGGTGAAATGACTTTATATTATGACCTAACTTGTAGAATCTGCAAGCCTGCGATACAAAAAAAATTGAGTTTTACCCGCTCGTGCGCACTCCATGTGATGCTCTAGACACTGTGCCCCACAAATGCCGCTCAGCATCAGCCCCAAACCCAAAGTTACTGCACATTTGGTGTCTATCTAGAGTTGTTGTCATTCTCATCAAAGCCTGCACATAACAAAAATTAAAAATTAGTGAAGAATATATAATGATCTCGTCCCATTAAACCACTTACTCATCCATTCAACATCGCTATCCTAACCCGGTATGATTTCATTTTGGTTGGTGTCAAAATGACATTTTTCTCCAAAGAGTGCAAAGGTCTTTGCTCAATTGGTCAAGGGGCCCCCTCTGGGCTCTACTCAAATCCCTTTCCCTACCTACTGCGCTGGCTGTGACGTCCTTACATGCAAGGGTTCAAACATGAAACATACATATTTTTCCAGGATGAGGATCATAAGGGTAAGAGAGAAGTTTGTGTACATTCAACAATCAAAACCAGACCATTTATGGAAGCACCCAGTAAAGTTATAACAGCATCTTGATAGTGAAACAGCCATAAAGCTCAAGTTGTTCTGAAATAAAGAAAGCAGAGTATTCAACAAGCTCCAGCACTCTTTTTTCATAGTTTTTATGTCAACCATAAATGTAGCAAAGTTCTCTATACATTGACACTGACTAGACAACCGAAAAATGAAAATATCTTCCATTGAGTTGGACAGAAAAGGAATAGGAAGAATTTATGACCTAGAAGAGCACTCTTCTAGAAGTTTCATATCATACATTTGAAAAAAAAAGCCCAAAACCAAGGGATACAGCAATAGATTATAGATGCATGACAAAGAAGAAAACACTAAAATGGTAAGGTTAAGTTGTCTGTAAGCAAAGGTGTTCCCTTGTTGCTAAGCTCTTATTCAGTTCACCCAACCAACTCTTTTAAACTGATTCTTGACCTGGATCACCAGATTGGAATCTTGTTTTACTTGCACGACAAGTGGAAAAATCCTTTTTTCTTTTTCTTTTTCTCTCTATATTAAGCTAAAGTTCCATGGGGCCATGCAAGCAACTAAGAAGTTATCTGACTGGAATTTAGAAATAGAGGATAGTGTACAAAGCACAACTGCCAAAAGAAGTGGTTCCACTAAAAGGAAACAAAAGTCTCAATGGAGTAGTGAGCATCCCAGGGAAATTACTGTTACTGAAAGTGAGTTTCTCTTTATTGGGGACTAAAAATTTATTAAGGACTAGGTCATGTTTCTAATACTATAAAACACATGGGTCATATATTAGCTAGGATGTCACAATACTAAGGGATCAACTCGACCACAAGCTTCCCCCATAAAACTTGAAACCAGTTACCAATTATAAAAAATGAGGCTGAAGTCTATAAGCCAAGGGACATCCTTCTGCAAATCAATAGAAGCAACAATTCTTCTGGGCTATCAGATCTCTTCTCCTGATTACAATTCCCTGCAACATGGTAATAATCTATTCTTTTTCTGAGCATTTTGCAAAGTCAAATAGGTCAAAATAGCTCTCTCCATTTAACATGATTCTCAATAGAAATTCCAGAACAGAGTGTTTCTGTGAGGAATAATATTTGCAAATATTTTCTCATAGAAACTTCAAGGTCCAAGAAGATGTACTCAGAACATCAAGGCTAAAACATGAACATTAAGGACCCGACCTGGCCCATAATCCAATCCCACTAGGACTTCCAAATTGGGCCAGGAATCTATATACACATGCGTCTAAAATCCAGGTTCCTGTGCATCTAATCAGTTATCCAGTTAATAAACAGAAAAACTACAGTCATGAGGATCCTTAGTTATAATGGGCAGTATCCTGATGACATCTCCTGCATCAAAATGGATGCCCATATGTTCAAGTTGACTATTAAATTGACAAATTTTTTATGGAACATTCACCATATTATCTTACCATCAAAAGGAAGTAACCATCTTAATAATCTTAAAATCAAGAATTAGCCTAGCAGACCTCCTAAGTGCAAAAAACCTGAATGATGAGTACTGCTAATGTATATTGTACAAGATTTAAGGACCCTGCCCAAGCTTGAGTTCATCTCAACACATCCGTCAAATGCATACATAGACACATACTTAAGACCTATTCATATATAAGATACATACACATAGACATGAAGACACACTGTAGCCTAGATATGTGTGGACTTAGAAAGCACAACTACAAATAAAATGAAATTATTACTGTTAGATAATGTATAGTTATTTAGGTTATTTACTTTTCCTTTTCCTTTTACTTTTCTTTCCTTACTGTATTGTGGGTCCCACTAGCATGTATATATATACCCAAGTCCAATGTGTATTCTTTACAGTTTTTCAATAACAATAATTAGGGATTCTCCCTTTTCTCTCTCTCTCTTCACATGGTATCAGAGCCTAGGGAGAAAAAAACCCTAATTATTTCCGGTTTATCCGTGAATCCATTCTAGGAAATCTTTCAGTGACCATGTTTCATTCCGGTCACCCTTCCCATCTCCTAAAGCTTCTGATCAACCCTCACCGCCATCGGAAAACCCTCACCGTCGACAAATTTTCCAACGACCTTTTCCGGCGAAGTCCTTTTCCGACACCAACCATACCATCAGGTGCGCAAGGAGGAGATCTTCAACTTTTCTCAAAGCACCGGAAGAAGAATCCCAGCCACGTGCCAGCCACGCACGTCTCTTCTCCGACGGCCTGAATCTCACCCGCCGGCGCGTGAGGGCGGGTGGGGCATTTTCCGGCCACGCACTTCCACCTCCAGCCTCGCCTGGCGCCGTCTAGCCACCCTCCATCTGCACTTATGTCATCTGAGCCCTAAAAGTGCATTTTTTTGGGTTTTTTGTCTCCACCGGCCCTCTAAACCGACTTTTCGGCGACCTCCGGTGACTTCCTCTCCACCCCGAGCCCTGCACGTGTCTTAGGAAGTCCGCGATAAGCCGTATTAGGGCTCTCTTTGATCCAAACGTATTTCATTTACCAGATAAGTAGATATGGCTACTAAAAGTTCCCCTTTTTCCTCTGTCATATCTGTATCTCCTATGATTACTTCGGCGAAATTGGTTGGCAGTGAAAATTATTTGTCCTGGTCTGCCTTTGTGGAGCTTTGGTTTATAGGTCAAGGTTATGAGGATCACCTTGTTACGCAGGAGGCGGATATCCTTGCGGTTGACAAAGTACAATGGAGGAAGATAGATGCATAGTTATGTAGTGTGTTATGGCAATCAGTTGATCCTAAGATTCTACATCATCTTCGGACTTACAAAACATGCTTTAAATTTTGGAATCAGGCGAAAGGGCTATACACGAATGATATCCAACATCTTTATAAGGTGGCTTCTTCTATTGTCAATGTCATACAACAAGACATGGATTTATCTACTTATATTGGCCAGATTGCCTCTCTTAAAGAGGAATTCTTGACCGTGATGCCTCTTACTACTAATGTTGGGAATCAACGCATACAGATTGACAAGTTCTTCATGGTTCTTACGCTTATTGGCCTCCGTCAAGATCTCGAGACCGTCCACGATCAGATTCTTGGCAATTCCTCCGTTCCATCCTTGGATGATGTATTTGCTCGCCTCCTCCGTATCTCCTCCTCCACTCAGACTTTGTCATCTGATAACACTTCAGATTCTTCTGTGTTAGTTTCTCAAACTAACTCTCGAGGAGGACGCAGTGGTAATCGAGGTAGAGGCCAACGTCCTCATTGCACCTATTGCAATAAGCTTGGCTACACTCGTGATCGGTGTTATTAGTTACATGGGCGGCCTCCCCGCACTGCTCACGTGGCCCAGTCATCTGATCCTCAGTCGCCTCAGCCTCCCAGTTCCTCCACATCTCAGGGTATTTTCCTCACTGACAGTGAGTATGACGACTATCTCCGCTATCAGGCCACCAAATCAGCTTTTGTTGCTTCTGTTGTCCAGACTGGTAATGCTTCTACTTGTCTTACCTACACATCTTCTCTTGGACCTTGGATTCTAGATTATGGTGCTTTTGATCACATATCTGGTAATAAGGATCTTTTCTCTTCTATTACTACTACCTCTGCCTTACCTACTGTTACTTTAGCTAATGGTTCCCAAACTATGGCTAAAGGTTTTGGTTTCGCTCATCCTCTCCCTTCCCTACCTCTCCATTCTATCCTTCATGCCCCTAAGTGTCCTTTTAATCTTATTTCCATCAGCAAAATAACTCGCACTCTTAATTGTTCTATCACTTTCTCTGATAAATTTGTGACCTTGCAGGACCGGAGTATAGGGAAGACGATTGACATAGGACGTGAGTCTCAAGGCCTCTATCACCTCACCTCGCCTTCATCTGCAGTTTGCATTTCCACTGATGCTCCCATCCTCATCCACAGTCGCCTGAGCCACCCTAGTCTATCCAAGTTCCAGAAAATGGTCCCTAGTTTTTCATCTTTGTCGTTGCTTGCATGTGAGTCCTGTCAGCTTGGAAAACATACTCGTGTCTCGTTCCCAAAGCGTTTGAATAATCGAGCAAAGTCTCCTTTTGAACTTGTCCACACTGATGTTTGGGGTTCTTGTCGGACCACGTCTACTTTAGGATTTCAGTATTTTGTCACTTTCATTGATGACTATTCTCGATGTACTTGGTTATTTTTAATGAAAAATCGAGCTGAGTTATTCTCTATTTTTCAGAAATTTTATGCTGAAATCCAAACCAAGTTCAATTTTTCTATTCATGTGTTGCGCAGTGACAATGCTAGGGAATATTTTTCTACACCATTTACTTCATTTATGTCCCAACATGGGATCATTCATCAGTCTCTTGTGCTCATACTCCTCAACAAAATGGGGTAGCTGAACGTAAGAATCGACATCTTGTTGAGACAGCTCGTACTCTCCTTCCCCATAGTCATGTTTCTTTTCGTTTTTGGGGGGACGCTGTTCTTACAGCATGTTATTTGATTAATCGTATGTCATCATCTGTATTACACGATCAGATTCCTCATTCCCTTCTTTTCCCTGACCAACCACTTTATTTCCTTCCTCCTCGTGTTTTTGGTTGTACTTGCTTTGTTCATATTCTCACTCCTGGACAGGACAAACTTTCTGCCAGACTTCAAAAGGGTTATCGTTGTTATTCCTCTGAGACTCATCGCTACTTTCTCTCCACTGATGTCACTTTCTTTGAGGACTCACCGTTTTTCTCCACCTCCGAGTCTCTTCCTATTTCTGAAGTCTTACCCTTTCCCATTATCTCCCCACCTAATGCAGTGTCTTCTCGCCCACTTCAGGTTTATCATCGCCGTCATCGTGTCGCTGTTCCTCCTTCTTTGGCCGCGGTACCTGCTGACTCACTTCCTATCCCTTCGGCTTCTCCTGCCCCGGCTCTGCCTCCTTCTGCTGACTTACCCATTGCTCTTCGGAAAGGTAATCGATCTACTCGTAATCCTCATCCCATTTACAATTTTTTGAGTTATCATCGATTATCTTCACCCTATTCTACATTTATTTCTACTATATCTTCTGTTTCTCTTCCCAAGAGCACCCTTGAGGCTCTTTCCCATCCAGGCTGGCGACAGGTAATGGTAGATGAAATGGCTGCTTTACACTCCAATGGCACTTGGGATCTTGTTGTTTTACCCTCTGGTAAATCTACAGTTGGTTGTCGTTGGGTCTACACAATTAAGGTTGGCCTTGATGGTCAGGTTGATCGCCTTAAGGCTCGCTTAGTTGCTAAAGGCTATACTCAGGTTTATGGTTCTGATTATGGTGACACTTTCTCTCCTGTTGCCAAGATGGCTTCTGTTCGTCTATTGCTCTCCATGGCTGCTATGCGTTCTTGGCCTCTTTATCAGTTAGATATTAAAAATGTTTTCCTTCATGGGGATCTTGCTGAGGAAGTTTATATGGAGCAACCACCTGGTTTTGTTGCTCAGGGGGAGTCTGGTTTAGTGTGCAGGTTACGTCGTTCTCTATATGGCTTGAAACAATCTCCTCGAGCATGGTTTAGCCATTTTAGTTCTGTTGTTCAGGAGTTTGGCATGTTCCGCAATACAGCAGACCATTCCGTTTTCTATCATCATAACTCTTCGGGGCAGTGTATTTATCTGGTAGTTTATGTGGACGATATCGTCATTACAGGCAGTGATCAGAATGGTATTCAGACCCTAAAGCAACACTTTTTCACCCACTTTCAGACTAAAGACTTAGGGAAACTCAAGTATTTCTTAGGGATTGAGATAGCTCAATCCAGTTCCGGTATGGTTCTTTCCCAAAGGAAGTATGCTTTAGACATCTTGGAAGAAACCGGTATGTTAGACTATAAATCGGTAGACACTCCTATGGATCCAAATGTCAAACTTATACCAGGACAGGGGGAGCCTTTAGGAGATCCTAGGAGATATCAGCGACTTGTAGGTAAACCGAACTACCTCACCATTACTCGTCCATACATTTCTTTTCCTGTAAGTGTGGTTAGTCAATTCCTACAGTCACCATGTGATAGCCATTGGGATGTTGTAATCCGCATTCTTCGATATATCAAAAGCACACCAGGCCAAGGTGTGTTGTACGAGAACAGAGGTCATACCCAAGTTGTTGGTTACACAGATGCAGATTGGGCTGACTCACCCACAGATAGACGTTCCACTTCCGGGTATTGTGTTTTTATTGGAGGTAACCTAATATCTTGGAAGAGTAAGAAACAAGATGTAGTGGCCAGATCTAGTGCTGAAGCCGAGTATCGAGCTATGGTTTTGGCACCATGTGAACTCATATGGCTGAAACATCTTCTTCGGGAGTTGAGATTTGGAAAGGATGAACAGATGAAGCTCATCTGTGACAACCAAGCCGCTTTGCATATTGCATCCAATCCAGTCTTCCATGAAAGGACCAAACACATTGAAGTTGACTGTCACTTCATTAAAGAGAAGATCGCATCAGGATGTGTGGCGACTAGTTTTGTCAATTCAAATGACCAACTAGCAGACATTTTTACTAAATCTCTCAGAGGTCCCAGAATTAAATACATTTGTAACAAGCTTGGTGCATATAACATATATGATCCAGCTTGAGGAGGGGTGTTAGATAATGTATAGTTATTTAGGTTATTTACTTTTCCTTTTCCTTTTCTTTCCTTACTGTATTGTGGGTCCCACTAACATGTATATATATACCCAAGTCCAATGTGTATTCTTTACAGATTTTCAATAACAATAATTAGGGATTCTCCCTTTTCTCTCTCTCTCTTCACAATTACCAGAAATGCAACCTAGGTTTTTGGGTTTATTAAAGGATATAAGGCAAAGCCATGTATTGCCATTAAATTCTAAAGATTAATACATTTTCATAATCATGTCAGTTTGCAATAAGCCTTCACAGTTCTGTTTTCACATCAACCTCAGAGGTGATTATTTATGCTGGATTAAAGAAAGTCAAAGCAACAAAATGTTACTGAACCACCAAGATGCAAAGGGCTGATAACCTTGATTGATCATCTGTCCTGGACTTCAATCAGACATCCTTCACAGCTTCTACCATTAACATATAGAGTGCAAATCCACCCTGGTGGCATCCAGGCATTTTAGATGTCATGTCCTTTAAATCATTCTGGTGCAAAGAGAGACCGATCATTAGTCATATATAACAATAAACAATAGGAGAAACAATTTAAGGGTCTCTAATATTGCAAAAAGCTTGGATGCAAACAAGATGACTATTATTCAAGCTTGGTTCTGTTGAATATGGATCAAGCTCAAGGTTTAGTTCAAAACTTCAAGCGCAACCTGCTTATCTAAGCTATGCTAGTGTATTTTTACTTGAGCTTGCGCATGTTCATAAGCCTAATAGAACTTATAATTAACAAGCTTCTTGGGTCTGAAAGGCAAACATTTAATCTAAGGAACATGTTTAATTTAAAAAAAAAAATGGCTTTTATACACCATAAGAACTCCATCACAAACATTTGAACCTAGAACCTTTTGCACTATTTTTATATACATAACCCAGCTGCCCGGGCAGGGTTAATTTATCAACTAAGCTAGAAAACCAGACTTGGGCTTGGTTCAGCAGTCAAAAATTGCTCAACCATCAATGAAAGAAATGAAACAAAGAAAACCACTAATATTGCAATCACGATACCACCATCGCTGCCATCAACCTAACACCACCATCTGACCCCACTCCCTCATGACTACTGCACCATCACTGCCACCCATACTCCATGGCGCAACAACTGCTGCCTCCACATTACCACCAACACCACAGTTTCACTACCAACCCATACCAGCAATGCATTTTCCACCCTCAGTGCCACTAGTGCACCGTGAATAAACATGCCATGGGCAATGTTGGATTCAGAAGAAGAAGAAAAAAAACCCTCATCCTGTTATGAATTTTTAAAAAATAAAAAGCAAAAAGGAGACTTTGCCCCCTCTCCCTCTTTCCCTCTCAAAATATACATAGATAATGATTGTAATTAGATATTATTGGAAAAAATAATAGTAATAACGCTGATCCTCAAGCAGATTCTAATGATAGTGTTTAATAATCCTAAGTCA
The DNA here is from genome assembly GCF_004353265.1 of Vitis riparia. Classification (NCBI taxonomy): domain Eukaryota; kingdom Viridiplantae; phylum Streptophyta; class Magnoliopsida; order Vitales; family Vitaceae; genus Vitis; species Vitis riparia. Next base: position 18,069,401 of record NC_048436.1, on the reverse strand, counting down.
TATCATTTTTTTTTTTTTACATGTATTAGGATTTTAAAAAAATATTTTATAAATTTTAAATAATTTGAAAAAAATTCTGTATAAAATATATTATTTTTTATTTTCTGCTTTATCTTAATCCATATTAATTTTTCATCTTTTCATTTGTTTATATGAAATCTTTTCTTTTATTATAATTTTTTGTATTTGATATTTTATTAAATAATTTTCTGACGGTGGGTTCTTATAGACTTTGAATTTTTTTTATAATTTATGCATTTTTAAGATTTAATTAAATAATGATTAATTTATAACAATACCCATATTATCATATTATAAATAAGTCTTTAAATAAATAAAAATTCATCACCCTCAACTTATTTATATCTAGTTATTTGAAAAAAAAAAATCTAAAATTTAATAGAGATATTATTGAATTTTTTTTAGAAAAAAAAAAAAAGAAGATATTTTAATACAAAAAATTACTAAAATTATTAAAAAATTTCTAGTGAGATTTCTTGCTTTTTTTTTCTTTTTCTTTCTTCCTTTCTGCTTTTTATTTATTTATTTATTTTGTTGAGAAATTCCATTGAATATTTAAAATATTTTTATAAAATCTAAAAGGTTTTTCTGCGTTTTCTTTTTTTTTTTGGGGGGGTTGTTTAATTTGATACATAAAGTTTCTGACTGCTGGATAGAATAAGTACTTCAGAGTCTCAAGATGAATGATATCTTGAGACCTTAAGAAGAAACAAAATTTGAACCTACCCTTGAAACAGTGTAAAGGTGCGTTGACTCATAGCCATCTTGTGCAGTAGAATAAAGTTGTTGAATTTCCTTAGAGTGAAGATTGCATTTGATAAAGAAAAAAGCGGCTGGTCTAACATTCAGCACCCTGCAAGATACTCCTATAAATACAGGATTGCACTGCATGATAATTGAAATGATAACATCAGATTCTTTATAACACATTAATATTTGGTAAAAGAAAAAAAATATTAAATTACCAAATTTCCAAAACAAAATATTAAACCATCAAATGTCCACTCAATCCATCCCACAGTTGTCAGACAGAGTATCTTATTAAAAAAAAATTAATGCACCAGAGAGAGTTCCCTTCAGCTACAGAGGTTCATTAAAACTCAGTAAGTAAACAGGAAACTATTTTAAAATGCAGAATTCATTTCACCAGTCTCAAGATGAACTTTGATTAAACCAAAAGATCACAAAACAGCATAGTAGGATTTCCTGGAAGAAATACCAACATCGTGTGAGGGTAGTGTGGGTGGTGAGGAGAAGGTAGAAACTCAGGAGTACCTTCCTTGTTTGTAAAGTTATCATGCAAATTCCCTGAAATTTTGGTGAAATTCCCATCTCTATATTTTTCTGACAATCCCTCCCCAGACAGCATTTTTAGCAATCATTTAAAATTCCTATGCCATATAATGTTACTACCAAGTTATTTGAAAGAGAGAGTGGAAATCACAAACAACCCTACATTGTTTCCTATCACAATAGATGGCGAAAGAAGAAACAAAAGATTGTTTCCAGTCAGAAGAATAGGAATTAAATAAAACAAGTGGATGCTTTCATATTAAAGCTCAGTGATTTGAAACTTACTAGGGAGGCCTCAGGTACTCCAATCTCTTCAACTACTTCACGAATAATGCTGTCAAACATCTCCTGAGAAACCTTCCTGTTAATAAAATCAGGGTCCATGTCTTTGTCAAACTGATGAGAAACTATTCCGATTTCTTGGGGCTGTCAACCATAAAAAAAGCACAACCAAACCATTAATGCCAATAAGTCAGATATTACCTGTTTGCGAATTGCAAAAGGATAAAAGAATGGTTTCTGTTCATCGTCACTCCATAGTAAGGAATAGGTAAACTACTTCTAAACAACTAGAGAACGCATGTAAATATGCAAATGTACCAAAAATCTGGAGGTCCAAAAGCAATGTTGCAAAACCACCCATCAGGACATACAAATAATGAAGGGTAAATGAACCTGTTTGGATGCTAAATAAAGAGGTGATGCAAATAGCCAAGAATTTCATAAATAAAGAGGTGAATAAATGCTTTATTCAGCACCCTGAGTCACTGAGTCAGGAGGCAAAAATTGGAAGTGAGCTTCTCCAATTAATGAGATGATTTGTGTGTCTGTGTGTCTGTGTGAAAGAAAGGAGAGTTTCCAAACATTTGACACCACTGACACTGGGAAAAACTTGGGAATATACCAATATACTCTACTGGAGCATAAATTAATCATAGTATTGAGATAAAAGATAAATTGACCAAATAGCAGATGATATCTATTAATTTCTAGATTAGCTACCTCTGGATGGCCTCCTGGGAACACAAAATGTCCAGGAAATTCCCCAACATTATTACTTCGCCGCAATACAACTATCCTCTTGTCGGATGTCTCTATGATTGCACCATTACCCAGCGGACTTGAGGTGTGTTGGCACCGTACAGAGTCATCTGCAACAAAGCAATTCTACATAATCTGGAAAGGAATAATCTAAAAATCAATCAGTAGAACACAAGGATCAAGGAATCCTAATTAGGAATCCAAGTTGATCCAAGCTGCCGAAGCAATGGAATGACATGAATGTTATCGGAATCAAAGCTTCACCTGAATGTTTTTACATTTTCTTTTGACTGGAAAATGTCACCTAGTATGACATTCATTTCTTGCAAGAATTTCTTAACAAATACATAAATATAGGCCATGAATTTAAAATATAATTTTAAAAAAGGATAAAATAAAAAAAAATAAAAAAGGGAAAGAACTACTACTTCTGAATTCATGGGTTTGTGCCACATAGGTGCAGTAACAACATCATGGATATGATAAGAGACATTTGGTAGATCCCTTTCATTGCTACATCAGAGAATGTGTTTGCACTGGTGGTAGAAGTACACTTCATTAGTATTCTTGAATATTGAGTGGTACTAACAGTTTACTTATTCCAACTTGTTGGGCACTTAATCTCATATAGCAATGTGTTCTACAACCCACATGCAGAGAATTTTGGCAAAAAAAAGGTCCATCCTACTTGAGCTCATTCAAGATATTTGAGACATCCTCAGATGAAAGGCCACTTTCACTGGCAGATCTAATAAGGATGGCTACTGGCTACTCTTTGTAGGCAGTATACATCACTTTTTTTTTTCCTTTCTTTTTATTTTTTATAAAAAATAAACAAAGGATCCTCTTATGCAATTGATAATTTAATTCCATACATCTTTACCTTCAGATGGAACCAGAAACTTTTCCCACAAAGGATTTAAATTTGTCCCCACAAAAGTCCTGATTAGCACACAGGTAACATAGATTGTTATATTAGATACAGAGCATTCATGAAACATAAATGAAAATAGAGAAAACAAACAACTAAACAAAGAAAGAAAAGAGCACAAAATTTCAAACTCATCTCCAGTTGTGGTCAATTTTGTAGACAGAGTCACAATTAAAGAATACCACAAGGAATATCTTGTTATTAGCATGAGAAATAAGTGAGTGCAATCAAGGTAAGACTGATTTCACCTATTTTTATAATGAAATCCAAATAATAAACTAAAAATTAGAGTTACAGGTAGTGCTGCAACTCAAGCAGTTGGGTTGGGTTTGCACCTAACCCGAGTCCAGTCCATATTAATAAACATTCAACCTGAACCCTAATACAACTTGACCTCTAACCCAAGATTCTCAACCCGAGCCCAACCCATTCCCATTTTTTCAAACATGAGTCAAGTTCAATTTAGGCTCAGGTATATCTTCTTAGACTCAAGTTGTATGAGTTGTTCAGGTTATATTGGTCAAATTTGGGTTAGTTTGTGTTGAAACTACCTGTAATGGCTTTTTCAACTTTTATCTTTTATACATTTTTTTTTTTTGATAAATCTATCTTTTATACATTTATACTAAATTTAAATGCCAAATAAAACAGCACTTTGAGATAATAAACAAAAAAAAACAATATTTATCTTTATAGAAAATATAATATAATATAATTGAATTTGACTTTTTTCTTTTAAAATGGCATAAATGGAATACTGGTGTATATAACAATGTAAAATATAAATATTATAAAATATTAAATCAGATTCTGGTTAGGCTCATGTTGCCCAAACCCTTAGACCAAGCCCAAACTGTAGTACTAAAAATATTTGTCCAAGCTCTTCCAAACATCGGATTGAGTCAACCTGCCCAAGTTGCACCCCTACTTACAGATGGACTCAAACTTTTCAACCTGATCTAACAGAAATTGAGGAGTCATAATATTCTAACCCCAACCACTGGCTAAATGTTAAATGTTAAGCTCACTTTGAAGTTTAGACAGGCATAACCATTGTATGATATTAAATATCTAAGACAACTGTTGAAAAAAATAGGATCGACTGAGATAATTAGCAAGATATTAGGAGATTTAAATGTACAAGATATTAGGAGATTTATTTATTTATTTATTTGTAATCTGTTAGACAGTTGTATATTGTTAGGTTGTTAAGTTGTTTCCTATTTTTGTGTTGAGAAAAATCCTCTATAAAGAGGATGTCGTGTATACAAAAAATAGAATAAAAAATATATTTTCATTTCCTATTTTGTTTGCATGGTATCAAAGCCGCCCTAATTCACCCAAAAAAAAAAAACCCTTGCAATTTTTTTTTTCCGCTTATTTCTTTTCCTAACTAGTAGCCATGTCTGACGTTTCTTCTGAGTCAAACCCACTTGTTTCCTCTTCCGGCCCAGCAACTAACCCTGCAACCCAAATCCATAATACCGAATCCCTCCTGTTCAGATTACCACCATTCGCCTCAGTTGTGACAATTTTTTAAGATGGTCTCAATCAGTTCGCACGTATCTTAGAGGGAGAGGGAAGATCGGGTACTTGACTGGAGACAAGGTGGCACCGGCATCGGAGGATCCTCTGTACACAACCTGGGATGCAGAAAATTCAATGGTGATGACATGCCTCGTGAACTCCATGAATGAGGAGATTGGCTCCAATTATATGTGCTACTCCACAGCCAAAGAATTGTGGGACAGTGTGAATCAAATGTACTCTGATTTGGGTAATCAATCCCAAGTGTATGAACTGACCCTTAAACTTGGTGAGATTTGGCAGGGAGAAGAATCTGTCACCAAGTACTTCAATTCGTTGAAGCTTCTTTGGCAGGATTTGGATCTGTTCAACAACTACGAATGGAAGTTCACTGATGATGCTAATCATTACAAATAGATTGTGGAGGCTCATAGGATTTATAAGTTTCTTGCTAGACTCAATGTAGAGTTTGATGAGGTTAGAGGACAGATTATTGGCAGAGTTCCTCTTCCTAAAATCAGCGAAGTCTTTGCTGAAGTTCGAAGGGAAGAAAGCCGCCGACACGTAATGTTGGGAAAGAAATCTAATAGTGGAACTGTTGAAAGTTCTGCTCTTAGTGTTGCTAAAGGTTCTACCAATAAAACAACTAGTTTTCAACGAGGACCTGGAGAAAGGCCATGGGTCTGGTGCGATTATTGTAACAAACTGTGCCACACTCGAGAAACATGCTAGAAAATCCATGGAAAACCAACAAATTGGCAGAACAGCAAGCCCGGAGAAAGAAGCAATCGTTCAAATCCCAAGGCCAATGCTACTGTCAATGAATCAGACTTAAGTCCCTTCAGCAAGAAGCAGATGGATCACCTTCTGAAATTGCAAAAATCCAATTCTCCATCGGGTATTCCTAGTGTTTCTCTAGCACAAACAGGTAGTGCACCTAATGCTTTTTCATATTGTTTCAATTCTACTCCATAGATAATTGATTCTAGAGCTTTTGACCATATGACTAGTTTTTCAAATTTGTTCAACACTTATTCACCATGTTTTGGCAATGAAAAAATTAGGATTGCAGATGGTAGTTTCTCACCTATAGCCGGAAAAGGCTTAGTAAAATTATCCGAGAACTTAGATCTTAAATTTGTTCTCCATGTTCCAAAACTAGCATGTAATCTTTTGTCTATGAGTAAACTTACCCAAGACTAATTGTCATGTTTTTTTCTATGATTCTCACTATGAATTTCAAGACCAGAACTCAAGGAAGAAGATTGGCAGTGCTAAGTTGATAGATGGCCTTTACTACCTTGATGGTGTTTTCTCCAATAAACGGGCTCAAGGCCTTAGTAGTGTTAGTTCTCTTTCTGTTTATGAACAAATAATGCTTTGGCACTTAAGACTAGGACACCCTAGTTTTCTATATCTTAAACATTTGTTTCCTACTTTGTTTAAAGGATTGGATTGTTCATCCTTTTATTGTGAAAGTTATTATTTATCTAAGAGTCATCGTACTACTTATTATCCAAAACCTTATGTTCCCTCAAAACCATTTAATTTAATACATAGTGATGTGTGGGAACCTTCAAAAATTACAACTATTTCTGGAAAAAAATGGTTTGTTACTTTCATAGATGATCATACACGTTTATATTGGGTTTATTTGATGAAGGAAAAATCAGAAGTTGAAACAATTTTCCAAACTTTCTATAACATGATTGAAACTCAGTTCCAAGTAAAAATTGGCATTTTTCACACTGATAATGGAACTAAGTATTTTAATGAATTTTTGGGTAGTTTTTTGAAAGAAAAAGGTATCTACCATCAATCTACTTGTGTGAATACCCCTCAACAAAATGGAATTTCTGAAAGAAAAAATAAACATTTACTTAAAGTGGCTCATGCTACTATGTTTTCCATGAATGATCCAAGATACTTTTGGGGGGAAGCTGTTTTGACAGCCTCCTATCTCATTAACCGAATGCCTACCAGAATTCTTAAGTATGGCACACCACTAGAATGTTTTCAAAAAATCTTTCCTTTATCTAGAATGTACTCTAACTTACCCCTAAAATTTTTTGGCTGCATTGTTTTTGTTCACCTACCTAATCATAATCAGTCTAAACTTGATCCAAGGGCAGAAAAATGTGTTTTCATTGGGTATGCCTCTAATAAAAAAAGGGTATAAATGCTATAATCCCCAAACCAGAAAAATGTATGTGAGTATGGATGTCTCTTTCATTGAAGATAAATCTTTTTTTAACAAAAATTCTCTTCAGGGGGAGAATGATGTAATGGAAGAAAATTTTTGGGATTTATCTCCCACTCCATTACCAAATACAATTTTAACTACTCCTCCACCTCTTATTTATAATCCTGGGGAACAATGTGATAAGACTTACAAAAACTCTAGTCATATAGTGCCAAATATTACTGTATCTGAAACAGAGGGAGAATAGTACAACCAAATACTGAGCATCTGATTTATACTCGGAGAAAGACTCATCAAAAGAGTCAAAGTCAACCTGTTCCTCTTGGTAATGACCAATCTCGATGATTACTACTCAAAAAGTGTTATTTGATAGCTTGTAATTGATCCTTTTAAACACTTTTGAGTAGTAGTTAGTGCCTTTTAACCCAATTAGCATGTTAAGGCCCCTTGCAATCAATTCTAATCAAATTGTGTAAGTTTTGGTGTTTTTGTTAGTATTTTGATCACCAAAGCATTATGAGATTGAGGAGAGTTTTATGGAATCCTTGGAAAGCAATGGGAAGCTTAGAGGCATGAAGAACCAAAGCTTTGAAGTCCTTTGCCATAAGCAAATCCGGAATGCAAGGAGAAAAGCAAAGAGGAAAAAACAGAGTGAAGAAAACAGAGGAAGCATTCTTGATGACAGTCACTGCAGCCACTTTTGGAGCACTTCCTGAAGTCCAAATTATGCATACAATATGTCATTTGAAAGCTTAGGAAGTCAACAATCCAATGCTTCAAACCGTGTGCAATTTGGAGCTGAAATGAGGAAGTTACAGCCTTTGGAAGACAACTGCTCCAAGCTGAAGGAAGGCTTCAGAAAAGTGCTGCGGAATCAGCACTTTTGTTGCGAGATATTTCGCAACACTTTTGCACAGTGCTATGGATTTCCCCTGAAGCTTCACGCCGCGATGGAAGCCAAACACCACAAAATGGAAGTCAACTTTGTGAAGGTGTTGAATCAGCTGGTTGCTATGAAGAAATTTCGCAGCCCCTCTTGTGCACCTGCGAAATTTCGCAGACCTCACTTGTCACCTGCGAAGTGGTCCTTAGTGCTTCCCGATATTTGTAACCGACACTTGGAGATATTTTTCATTAGATTTTTGTTGCCTAAATGCCTAAATTCTCCTTGTAAGTCACCAATGATAGGTTTCCTTAGTTTTTAAGCTAGGAATTTGGCAAAATATCAAGGGAATAGCTATCATTGTAATTTTGGTTTAAAGGGAGCCCGAGGAGCCTGTTCTGAGTGTGTTAGAGTTTTGTTTCCAAGGAGATCCTTTGTACAGTTTTGGGAAGGAAGTAAAATACAGAGCACTTGCTCTATTTTTCCTATTTATTCTTGTCTTCTCTTTCATTTTCATTTTCTTGCTAGCCAAACATTCTCTGAGATGTTTTCTCAGAGGATGAGAGGCTAGACTCTTTGTCTCTTGGAGCTAAGGTAACCGGGTAAGTTTCCACATGCATAAATTGGAAGTTTTGTTGTTTTAGTTTTTAATGAAGAGAAAGTGTGACCCGTGAATGGTTTCTACGTTTTTAGTTAACTTAAAACACCTTGGAGCCACCTGGGCCAACACTTGGTAAGGCAAGTGATCTCTAACCATGGAGATGCACTAGTTTACCCCTTGCGAGCCTCTGGTAGGTGACTTGAAGGTAGGATTTTCTAGAATAGCCAACACTTGGTAAGCTTTTGGACTCTTAGGAGACATCCATTAGTTACCTCTTGCGAGTTTTTGACGGGTAATCCAAGGTTAAAGATCACCTTGAATGGCAAGTGCTAGGTGAGAGGTATGAGCCATTGCAAGGTGCATCAGTGAGAGGGATTTAGTGTTTGAACCCATTAATGGGAAGCATCTGTACAACACCGGTTGGAGAAGGAACTATATGTTAATTCTCTAATGCGAGGAAAAGAAACAAGTGACCGGAACTCTCCTTTTTTGTATGAGGAATCTGAGCCTAGTGATCTGAAACTCCAAGAAACACTTTTCTAAGTAAAATCAGTTACTATTTTTGGTTAGCTTAAAACCAATCTTTGTTCAAACGTCTTTATGTTTTCTTTTAAAGCTAACCTTGAAATGAAAATGCACCAATTTATCTTTGAATTAATATCATTTGTGAAGTGAAAACCCATCCCAGTGAACGATCCTAGAGCCACTATGCTATAGTAGCTTTGTCTTAGCTACCCTAGTATATGGTGTAATAGGTTATAAATCTTGTTGATTAATCCCTCAATCAAGGAGCACCAGCTGGACACGAATCAGCTGAGACACCAATTAGGCATGAATCACTCGACCTTCGGGAACTGAAGCTCCCGACATCACAGGTAGTCCTACTCCTAACCTACCTTCAATTCCTTTCATTTCTTCTTTAGACTTCAATATTCCTATAGCCCTTAGAAAAGGTACACAAACCTGCACTAAATATCCCATTGCCAAATATCTATCCTATAAAAAGCTCTCTAAAACTCATAAAGCCTTTTCCTCAAAAATCTCACACATGTTGGTTCCAAGAAACATTTAGGAAGTCCTTGATGATCCAAATTGGAAAGTAGCAGTGATGGAGGAGATGAATGCTCTTAAAAGAAGTGGTACTTGGGAGTTAGTGAATTTACCTAAGGAGAAAAGAACTGTAGGTTGTAAGTAGGTCTTTACTGTGAAATGTAAAGCCGATGGGAGCATAGAACGATACAAGGCGAGACTAGTAGCAAAATGATTTACTCAAACCTATGGTATTGATTAGCAGGAAACTTTTGCTCTTGTAGCCAAGATAAACTCAATCAGAATTTTGTTATCTTTGGCTGCAAATTTCAACTGGCCTTTACACCAGTTAGACATAAAAAATGTCTTCTTAAATGGAGATTTGGAGGAAGAAGTATTTATGAACCTACCACCTGGATTCAAGGAGAAGCTTAGATCAAACAAAGTTTGCAAATTAAAAAAATCCTTATATGGTCTCAAATAATCTCCTAGAGCTTGGTTTGAGAGATTTGGAAAAGCTATAAATAATTGTGGCTACTGTCAGAGCCAAGCTAACCATACTATGTTCTACAAACACAGTAAAGATAGTAAGATTCTGATTGTTTATGTGGATGATATAGTTTTGACTGGCAGTGACAAAAAAGAGTTGGAGAGATTGAAAATAAGAGTTGTAGCAGAATTTGAAATCAAGGATTTGGAAGCCTTAAAGTACTTCCTTGGAATGGAGTTTGCTAGATCTAAAGAAGGTATATTTGTAAACCAATGTAAATAGGTCCTTGATTTACTTGGTGAAACAGGACACCTACGCTATAAACCAGCCGAGACACCTATTGAACCCAACATAAAATTGCTGCCCTCCAAAAATGATGAAGTGAAGGATAAAGCCCAGTATCAAAGGCTAGTTGGGAGGCTGATTTACTTGTCACATACACATCCGGATATTGCTTTTGCAGTAAGCATGGTGAGCCAATTCATGCATGCACCTGGACAGCAACACTTTGATGTTGTTTATAGAATCCTTAGATATCTAAAAGGGTCATCTAGAAGAGGTTTACTATTTAAAGGTCATGGGCACCTACAGGTTGAAGCATTTACAGATGCAGATTGGGCTGGAAGTGTAGTAGATAGGCATTCAACCTCTGGTTACTGCACCTTTATTGGAGTTAACCTTGTCACTTGGCGAAGCAAAAAACAGAATGTGGTGGCTAGGAGTAGTGCAGAGGCTAAGTTTAGATCAGTTGCTCTTGGAATCTGTGAGGTGTTGTGGATTAAACGACTATTGGAAGAATTGAAGATCTCAAGTACCCTACCAATGAAACTGTATTGTGACAATAAAGCAGTTGTTTCAATAGCTCATAATCCAGTACTTCATGACCGAACAAAGCATGCGGAGGTAGACAAGCACTTTATTAAGAAAAAACTCGAGAATGGACTGATATGTATGCCGTATATTCCTACTATTGAGCAAGTGGCTGATGTGCTTACAAAAGGAATTCCTACAAAACAGTTTGACAGACTAATTGGCAAGCTAGCTATGGAAGATATCTTTAAGCCAGCTTGAGGGGGAGTGTTGAAAAAGATAGGATCAGCTGAGATAATTAGCAAGATATTAGGAGATTTAAATGTACAAGATATTAGGAGATTTATTTATTTATTTATTTATTTGTAATCTGTTAGACAGCTGTATATTGTTAGGTTGTTAAGTTGTTTCCTATTTTTGTGTTGAGAAAAATCCTCTATAAAGAGGATGCCGTGTATACAGTTTAATATACAAAAAATAGAATAAAAAAAATATTTTCATTTCCTGTTCTGTTTGCAACAACATTTATTTATAGAGAATCTGTTTGTAGAGAAGGTTGTTCAACAGAAAAACAACATGGCTGCAAAAGGAAATGACGCAGATTTGTCAAGTTGGAGGAATGTAACACAAATTTGGTAGACTGGGCTAAGGACCCCTTCCTTGTAGATTCCATTTGCAAAGTTACATCTAAGGTTTCATGTTTTCATTCACTAAAAAGGCTTTGACAGTGGACCGCTTTGATTTCCATACCTAACCATCTATAATCAGCATATCTTCTATAAATCATATTTCGAGTGAGTTCACTATTATTAGTCAAGTGACCACCTGTCTAGATGAAGATCCTATGTACAATGGGCCCATCTATAGTCATGTTTTTCTCGATCAGAAACACAGTGATTACTGAGTTTGCAAGGTTTATGATCTAAAAGGCCCCATGATGCAGAAAATTTATTTCTTTACAGCCCTTCTTGGTCTCTTCAGAAAAGAGAAACAAAAAACTTTGAGAGTTGCGTCTAAAACTTGTCACATACAACATATAGAAGGGGAGAGAGGGAGAGGCGAGAGAAAGGGACCTATAATCTGTTAATCCAAGGTGTAGGCATACATGGGACTTCTCATCAGAACCACCTCCACCATGCATGATGTGTCCTGCATACTATGTAATGTTGAGTTAATAATTGAAAAAAAAACTTATCAAAATAATATGCAGAGTAAACTTTAGTGCATTGAAATTTTTGAATGATTAATGCATATAACACATGTGCATATAGCTTCTCAATGCTTCTGTTTATCAGCACAACTATCCTCATCTTTGTATTAAATACATTACTGATATCTCTTGAATCAAACACTTTAACTAAAAAATAAATTAATTTTCTTCTCTAACTTCTAAAACAATGAAATAGATGCTCTTTTAGTCATTGAGTGTTTTTAAACTCTCCACTTTGAAAATCTTCATAATCAATGAAAATTGCAGCTTAAAATTGAAGGGATGCAATGATTAAAATCTTCCCACCAAGAATCAATTGAGGCCACGGTCTAGGTATTGGAGGAATCCATGATGAAGCAAAAAACATTCAGTCCCCTTTCCCATCTACGATGTCATTTTTGTCTTACTTGCATACTTCAATCTATCAAGAGCTCTTGTTCTATGCCCTTTTGTGATAATAAAAGAAGAAATGCAAAACATGTTTCACATGAGACTTCAAAACCTTATGATTCCAATAATAGAGAGGATGGTAATGGTAACAAGTGATGCAATGCTTAAAACATTACCATCTTCAAGTGCCCTCTTGGCTTAATCACATTTTGGAAAACTTTATTTCTGGATATTCTTCTGAAATAAAACCAAGAAAAATTACATTGGGGAAAAAATGAGTAGTAAAAAATTCCTCAGCGTCGGGACAGTTGGGACTTCTATAAATATTTTGATGTGGTTAGAGAAGCCTACGGTTGCAACAAAATCTCTTAAGAATTTTGGTCTGCAATCAATAAAAAATATAGAACCATAGTTACAATTAGATAATTATACTAATGGTGAACTCCTAGGCTCCATTGGCATAATTTACTGAATTAAAGGGAAAAAAAACATGATATATTACAAAGAATTGAAGTATAAAGTCTAAAATTAGGTCAAAAGATTTAATGAGAGGATGGATAACATGAATCAATGCTTTTGAACGTCAAATGATCTAATGAGAGGATGGATAACATGAATCAATACTTTTGAACAAGTTAAAGAATTGTCACATGTATCAAATTTCTAAGACAAGGTATTCTAGATGTTTAAGTTACCACAAAACAAGTTTTGGGTTCAGGGGATACACCAAATGACAGTTGGGCAATACTAGAAATGAGATCTAACATACCTTAACTTCTTTGAGCTCACTGTGAATACTAATGCACCGTAAACAAGACTTCTTTTAATTTGGTTGTGTCCAATTTTTTTTTTTTTTGGATAGGTATAATTTGCTTGGTGTCCAAATAACCCACATCTCTTACATATGTAATTCCCCTCTTAAAAGGAGGAAATCAGGGGAAAATATAGTTATAAGTTTACGTTGCCCTAGTACTGCCTAGTTACAAAGAACAAGGGAAACATGTAGTCTTCTAGAACAAACGATCACACACTGGAGAGGTTCTTCTATCAAGTCTTCTTGTTCCTCACCTACAATTCTATGTGTATTCATGCAGCCAAGGTTTTTTGAGTGAGGGTAACACAATTAAGTTTGTGATTGTTCTCTTGTGTGCATGAATAGAGTCTAACAACAAAAACACATATGAGAAGAAAAATGAACACGCCATAACAACACTAGATATTAGCACAATTGTTTATTAGACAGAACTAGAAGGGAAGAATAAACTATATTGCATGCCAAAGACACAAGGCATGCATTTGATACAATAAAAACACACAAACACAGGTAATTCTTGAAAAGTAGGGACTTTGGTATATAGTATAAAATTATATCTTCCTCCTTTATCCTTCTTTGACTCCTCACTTATCATATTATTTTCTTTCCATTTATACTATTTTCTAATATTAAAAGAAAACCGTTGCATCACAATATGTCCACTGCAGGCTGACCATGAGCAAGTTATCAATAAATTATGTAATTTTGAAGTTCAAGACATATTTGGAGGGCATGGGATCAAGAAGGTAAATTGGCTCCTATAGATATCTTAGAAAGGTAATACTAACTCCATTGTCTTTTGAACTCTCATACAATATTCAATTTATCTCCTTCCACCTAACTCAGGTGCCTATGTCAAAACCCTCCTCGTGGGTGAATCTCACTAATTACTTGTGAGATTGTGTGATCGGTTTTCCTTATTCTCCATATTAATAATTTTATTCTCATTTAAATCAATGAGTTTGAACTTCCAGTGTGTTTGATTTCCTTAGACTAATATGTTTCCTTTCCCAAAATTAGAGTAGTGTGGAAGGTCACAACAGCTATAACCGAATCAAACAGGAATTGGGAGAAGTTCATGATTAACCATCAAATAATTTCGAACTGAACAGAATTGTAATATATTTACAAATGTTTGTCCTACTAATGCTGCAGCCTCCCTAGAATCATTTTTTAAGTCACCAGTAAACATGCTCTGTGCTCATGAAACAAACACTGACAATCTGAGCTTATTTCAAACAAGAATCAAACACGCCTTTCCCTACTCTATCATCTCCATGTCAATGCATCCATGTAACATTGAGAGTTCTTCATTATGACCAGTGGCCATCAGAGACATAACTATAAAGTACAAATTGTAAATACCCAACTCACTATCCTGTGGTGATGGTTATAGAAGGAGTCATGTTAATCCATGTCTTCACCAAATAACGTCATACCTATGCAGTCCCTAATTCCTTTATCAATAGTGAACATAAGATAAGAGATATAACGTTCATCATAGATGTTCACATGCATAACCATACACTGTCCAAATACACAAGCATAGGAGGGAGGAAAGTAAATACTCTGATTATTAATGAAAGAGCACTCAAATTGAAAAAAGTAAAACAAATAAATGATAAAATTCAGCCTAAACAAGCACCTGCAACAGAGGTGAAAGGAAAAGGACATCCACATACCCGAAACTTTGTTCCATTATATAATGATGCATTCTGTTGAACCCTTCCATCCCATATCTAAAAAATTACAAGAATCAATATCAAGAATCAGTTTTTTTCTTAATGCCTCTCGTACATGTACAAAGTATGGATCTCTCACATGTTCTCATATTGTCAATGTCATCATATAATCACAGATTCATTTTTAGACTGATGATCACCCTGTTCATCAAACTTCTCTACGATGGATATAAGATGACTTACGCAAACTTCAAAGTGGCCGCCTTATTTTAAACCAACGTTTAAGATTTCGTTGAAATTTCATAGGAAAAGAAAATAGATTCCTTTTATTTCACCTCAGATATGGAGTTGTCCAAGCTAATATCCGGATGCGGAATCCTATCAAATCGTTCGCTGAAATCCACAGAGACCTTCACCCAACGTCAACAGATAAATCGGATAAAAAATTAAGCTACCGTTTGGTTGATGAGAAAACCGACAAGAATACCGGAAAATGAAACTGAAAATTGGTGATAAAAAAGGCGGCCCCATCCAAATAAAGAAAAGGGGCAAAAGAGAGTGCAATGAAGATTGAACCATATGAATTAACTGCAAGTGGGAAATGAGAACCTGAGAAGGGGAAAGACCAGAGGGACAGGAGAGGAGAAGCCTACAATCAAGGACCTTAGCTTCTGCGTCTGCCATCGCCTTCTCCATTGAAATGCCTACTCCTCCACGCTATTCTCCACAGATATAAAGAAAGTTCTCAGACCTTAGAATTCTCACGTTTTTGTGCACCCAACCCAAATTCTGAGCTTTCTTTAGTAAACCAATTTAATATGTTAAATTCACTTAATAACTTAATTTAATTACTTAAGTAAATTAAGTATATTTGATAAAATAATTTAATGATATGATTTAAAGTAAAAAATAACTTTAAATAATAAGTAAAAATAATTAATTTACTTTTAAATTAATATTTTTATTTTATCTTTTTTACTACAATTTACACTAGTTACATTCACGATCTTTTTTACTATGACCTTTATTATTACGCAACATCCTTTACCCTAATTATAATTTATGAGAATAAATATGTCAATTGGATTATTTAAAATAAATTTTAATTTTATCAAATAAATTTAATATTTAAAATAAAAATTAAATAATAATTTTTAAATTAACAAGTTAAAGTATAATTTAACTTAATTTTGCCAAACACCCCTTAATCATTTAATATATAAAATTAATAATTTTAAAATGGTAATATTGATATTAAAAATATTTTATTAAAAATAAGATAATTTATTTGCATAATCTCAAATAAAGTTTTTCCAACAAGTAACATCTTCGTAACATACATACTAAGCTCTTTTTTTAATGTCAATTTTTTAATCTTATTTTACTTTTTTTTTATTTTTTTATATAAAAATTAAATGATTTAAATATATATAAAAATTATGTGTATTTTTATCATATTTTTAGAAACTAAATCTTTTTAGTATTTTTGTTTCCTCTTTCTAATAAGTTCTTAAAATCAAATTAGAATAAATATTTATTAAATTTTATTTTAAATAGTATATAAAATTTTGAGATTAAAATAAAATAAATAAAGAAGGTTTAATTTTTGTACTAAGATTACGTTTGATAATGATTTTAGGAAGTGCTTTTAGAGTACGTTTGATAGTGATTTTAATATTTTTAATAGTTAAAAGAGTATGTTTGGCAGTGATTTTAAGAAGTGTTTTAGGCATTTGTAATACTTAAAATTTATACCTTTCAAGTATTATAAATGGTGTAAATACTGTTAGGAAAAATTGGATACAATGGAGAAAAGAAATACTCTCAAACACTCACTTTAATACAATAAAACTCTCAAAGTTGTAAAATAAGAACAAGAAGAAGAAGAACACAAGAAAGACTCAAACAAGTTCTTGGAACTTTGTCCAAAGACTCTATTTCCTCCTACTTCTAGAAATCTTTAGGGAACTAATGGAAATAGTCTTGGGATTGATCAAACTTTTTCACTTTTCTGCATAAGATTTCAAAAAGAAGAAAAGTCATATATATAGCACTCTTAGGGTTAAAAAAAGGTTACAAGGATGAGAAAAAACCCATTATCTTCCTCAATCTCTTCATCTTTGTAACATTCAAAAATTAAATCATATGTTTAATTCACACATTAAACATGATTTAATCTCAAATGTGTAACTCTCTTACACTTAACCTCTTATGTTTTATAAAGTTACAAAGATGAGAAGACTCATTGTCTTCCTTAACCTTTCAAGTTTTGTAACATTTCAAAACTTAATCATATATGTAAATACCTCTTAAGTTTTGTAAAGTTACAAAGATGAGAAGACTCATTGTCTTCCTTAACCTTTCAAGTTTTGTAACATTTCAAAACTTAATCATATGTGTAAATACCTCTTAAGTTTTGTAACATTCCAAAACTTAATCATGTGTTTAATTCACACTTTAAAAGTGTAACTCTTCTTACACTTTATTTTCAAAGGTTATTTTTTAAAAGTGTAACTCTTCTTACACTTTATTTTTAACCAACAATATATATATATATATATATATATATATATTTATATAAATATAACAATCCCCCACTTGGTTAAAAATAAACATCAACCCTTATAACCTTAACAGTGAAAATGCATAAAATAAAATATCTTTCGATTTGAATTTTACCTTAGTGTAATTGTCACAAAGCTCCGTTGAAATCCCAGGTTGCTTGTAGCATTGAACCAGTTATTCCTTGTAACGAAACCGGTAACAACACACACACTTCCACTAACCACACGAGTGCCCATTTTTTTCTTGCTTAGCACTTTTATGGCCATGTGCTCAATCCATTCATGAACTTTCTTGAAAGAAACTCTAACTCTCATGAGAGGCGGCACCACCCCTAAGTTCACATAGGTGAAATTCTTCCAGCATCTTTGTTACCTTTAAGATGCTTGTCACACATAGACTGAATTTCATTAAAAGCTTTAAGCTTAACCCTCCAACGGTAATAACCAGCATTAATCATCACGGATGGAACTCACATGTTCTAATGCTGCCACAACCCACTTATCAATGACTTGTTTTTACCCATTGAACTTAAGACTAGTCATTTCTTAGTATTAAGTTGGGTTACCATCATTGGTGAGTTTTATTTAAGGAGTTTTAGTCTCATCCCTCTAGATGTTATCCTTACTAAATCTCTTGTAAGAGGTTTAGTAAAAGGATCCGCCAAGTTTCCACTTGACCTCACAAATGAGATTGAGATGATTCCATTTTGAATCAATTGTCTCACATAATCATGTCTAATGCTTATATGTCTAGACTTCCCATTGTACACTCCACTGTACGCACGAGCTAGAGTGGCTTGACTGTCACAATGTATCGACACTGTTGACACATTATTTGCAGTAAAAGGGATGTCCATCATGAGATCCCTAAGCCACTCAGCTTCTTTTCCAGTTGCAGCTAGAGCTATAAACTTTGCCTCCATGGTTGAGTGTGATATACAAGTCTGTTTCTTGGATCCCCAAGAGACAGTCCTACCACCAAGTGTAAACACCCAACCTGTAGTAGAGAAATTATCTCCCACACTCGATATCCAGCTTGCATCTGAATACCCTTCAAGTATAGCAGGAAACTTTGAATATTGGAGGCTTAGTTCTTTGGTATTCTTTAGGTAACCAAGAACTCTACTAATAGCTTTCCAATGTTCCACGCTTGGATTGCTAGTAAACCTACTTAGTTTACTAACTGCAAATGAAATGTCAGCCCTAGTACACTGAGCAACATACATAAGACTTCCAATTGCACTTGCATACTCAAGTTGAGCCACCGATCTACCATCATTCTTTTCAAGTTTTATACTTGAATCAAATGGAGTATTAGCATCTTTAATCTTGAGATGACTAAATTTGCTAACTACTTTCTCAATATAGTGGGTTTGGTTCAAAGCATAACCTCCACTATTTCTTTTCACTTTGATACCCAATATAGTATCAACTTCTCCAAGATCTTTCATCTTGAAGGTTGAGGATAGAAACCTTTTCGTTTCTATTATTCCTTTCATGTCATCACTCAAGATTAACATGTCATCCACATATAGACACACTATGACCATATAGTCATCACAAGTCTTAGAATATAAGCACTTGTCTACATTGTTGTGTCTAAATCCATCCGAAAGAATAGCATGATCAAATTTTTCGTGCCATTGTTTGGGAGCTTGTTTTAAACCATATAATGATTTGACAAGCTTACACACTTTGTTTTCATTTCCCAGTAGAACAAAACCTTCCGGTTGTTCCATGTAGACCTCCTCATTGAGATCCTCATTCAAGAATGCCGTTTTGACATCCATTTGATGAACAAATAGATTATGAATTGATGCCAAAGCAAACAATATCCTAATCGATGTTGTTCTAGCCACCGGCGCATAGGTATCAAAATAATCAATACCTTCTCTTTGTTTAAACCCCTTAGCTACTAATCTAGCCTTAAAGGTTTGAATCATACCATCGGTGTGATATTTCCTTCGAAATACCCACTTGCACCCTATTGGTTTAGATCCTGGTGGAAGGTCTACCAATTCCCATGTTTGGTTGGACATAATTGAATCCATTTCATCATTGATAGCCTCTTTCCAAAAAGCAACATCTCTAGAAGCCATAGCTTCTTTGTATGTTTTGAGATCCTCCTCTATTTGAAGTACTATAAGAATTTTTCTTATAATATCTTCTCTATTTCCTTCTACTAAGTAAAAGGAAATTCTTTGAGAATCAATCTCATCCGATCCCAACACTTTCTTTTCTAGCTCTTTGGCTTTTCCGAGGCACAATGGGTTGCTCAACAACCTTTGAAGGTGTCTCCGCTTGAGACTCTCCAACACTAGTAGGCACTTGAGAATTGCTATCACTCAACAAATTCTCAAAGAACTCTACTTCTCTTGATTCAATTATCACATTAGACTCCAAGTCTAATAGCCTATAAGCTTTGCTATTTGAGGCATAGCCTACAAATGCACACTTAATGGCTCTTGGACCCAATTTTGTTTTATTTGGATCCGTTTGCTTGCAATAAGCAAGACACCCCCACACTTTGAAGTAACCTATATTAGGCTTCCTTCCTTTCCATAACACATATGGAGATATCTCATTTTTCTTCATAGGAATTCTATTCAAAATATGGCAAGCAGTCAACAAAGCTTCACCCCACAAATTGAAATTCAATTTAGCATGCAATAACATAGCATTCACCATTTCCAAGAATGTTCTATTCTTTCTCTCCGCTATGCCATTGTGTTGAGGTGTATAGGGTGCGGTGCACTCATGTATTATGCCATATTCTTCACAAAAAGAATTGAATTCACTAGAGAAATATTCACCATCTCTATCACTTCTAAGCACCTTAATATTTTTTCCTAGTTGATTTTCAACTTCGGCTTTGTAAACTTTAAAGGCATTGAAAGGTTCACTTTTGTTTTTCAACAAAAACACATAGGTAAATCTAGAACAATCATCTATGAATGTAAGAAAATACCTATTTCCACCTCTTGTTAACATGCCATTAAGTTCACAAAGATCACTATGTATTAAATCAAGCAAATTAGATGATCTCTCAACACTATGAAAGGGCTTTTTAATCATCTTTGATTTAACACATATTTCACACTTTTCAAATTTCTTGGTATCACAAGCAATCAAACCACATTTCACAATCCTTTTAATAGTGCTTAAACCAACATGTGCAAGCCTATTATGCCACAAAAATAAAGAATTTGAATCACACATATAAGCGGAAGTAGAAGCCATTTTATAGGTATTGTCATTGGTACAAAGTTTGATCATCCCATCACAAGAATACCCCTTTCCCACAAAGTTCCCCGATTTGGATAAAATTAGCTTACCGGATTCAAACACCGCTTTGATACCCGGTTTGCCAAGCAAATCCCTACTAACCAAATTTTTATTCATATCGGGGACATACAATACATTTGTAAGGGTAACCTTTTTGCCGGAGGTAAAAACAACTTCAATAGTGCCTTGCCAAGCACCTTGGATCTTCCTTCATTGCCCATTTGAACCTCTTGATCTTCCCTTGCATCTTCAAAGGTCTTGAAAAGAGATTTGTCATAGGTAACATGAATTGTGGCACAAGTATCATACCACCATCCTTGCACCTTTCCTTGGACAACGCACACTTCGCTTAGTGTTGCAATGATCTCTTCATCAATTGCATTCACCACAACCCCTTTTTGGTCCTTTCGGAACCTACACTCCCTAGCATAATGCCCGGGTTTTCCACACACAAAACAATGACCTTTCTTGCCCTTAAATTGCTCTTGATTTTTCTTGGGGCTCATATAATTTCCAGAATTCTTTTTTACGTTGTTATTTTTACCTCTAGGATGATTGGCCTTTGAAACCGCATTGGCTTTGTTAGTCCCACCATTGGACTCTTCCACCATTTTGTCTCTTGATCTCGATTCTTCCTCAATGCGAAGATGTTTTTGAATCTCTTCCAATGAGTAATCTTCACTCTTGTGGAGAATCCTCTTTCGGTAACCTTTCAAACTTGATGGTAATTTAGCCACAATAGCACCAACTTGGAAGGCCTCCAGAAGTTCAATTTTGAGAACTTTCAACTTATTCACAATTACTTGCAACTCATGAATTTGTGGTAAGAGAGGCTTTTCATCAAAAATTTTGAAATCTATGTATTGAGAAATAAGAAACTTTTTGGTACCTTCTTCCTCGGCTTTGTACTTGTTTTCAAGAGCCTCCCAAATCTCCCTCGCAGAATTGGTGTTGGTGTAGAGATCATATAGCCTATTGGATAAGGCGTTCAAAATATGACCCCTACATATGAGCTCATCCTCCTCCCTCTTCTTCCTTGCCGCCACCACTTGAGGTGTGTCATTTTCCTTTGGTTCCGGTAACGGTGCCAAGGTAGGATCAAGGATGTAGAAAATCTTGAGTGCTGTGAGAAGGAATCTCACTTTGTCTTGCCACCTAGTGAAGTTGGAACCATCAAAACGATCCAATCTCACAAGGTCTTGGTTCATAATCTTGATAGTCTCTCCTTCCATTGTGAATAGAGTCTTTGATTGTTAGGAAAAATTGGATACAATGGAGAAAAGAAATACTCTCAAACACTCACTTTGATATAATAAAACTCTCAAAGTTGCAAAATAAGAACAAGAAGAAGAAGAACACAAGAAAGGCTCAAACAAGTTCTTGGAACTTTGTCCAAAGACTCTATTTCCTTCCACTTCTAGAAATCTTTAGGGAACTAATGGAAATAGTCTTGGGATTGATCAAGCTTTTTCACTTTTCTGCATAAGATTTCAAAAAGAAGAAAAGTCATATATATAGCACTCTTAGGGTTGAAAAAAGGTTACAATGATGAGAAAAAACTCATTGTCTTCCTCAATCTCTTCATCTTTGTAACATTCAAAAATTAAATCATATGTTTAATTCACACATTAAACATGATTTAATCTCAAATGTGTAACTCTCTTACATTTAACCTCTTATGTTTTATAAAGTTACAAAGATGAGAAGACTCATTGTCTTTCTTAACCTTTCAAGTTTTGTAACATTTCAAAACTTAATCATATATGTAAATACCTCTTAAGTTTTGTAAAGTTACAAAGATGAGAAGACTCATTGTCTTCCTTAACCTTTCAAGTTTTGTAACATTTCAAAATTTAATCATATGTGTAAATACCTCTTAAGTTTTGTAACATTCCAAAACTTAATCATGTGTTTAATTCACACTTTAAAAGTGTAACCCTTCTTACACTTTATTTTCAAAGGTTATTTTTTAAAAGTGTAACTCTTCTTACACTTTATTTTTAACCAACAATATATATATTTAAATAAATATAACAAATACTTCCTAAAATCACTATCAAACATACTGTGTGTTTGACAGTGATTTTATGAAATATCTTTTAAGTATTAACAATAGTAGAAACACTTCATAAAATTACTATTAAATACACTCTTATAATCTTTTTAATACTTGAAAGGTATAAATTTTAAAGGGTTAAAATGTTCTAAAGTATTTCTTGTCATGACTACCAAATAGACTATAAATTGAAAAGAAATACCACCAAGAATATAAATCAAGCCTTTAATCATATGATTAAATAACACAAAAAAAATGAAACTTGTGTAAATGGAGGGGCTTACTAATTTTCCAGATGATGTTTATATCGAAAGGTGACCTCCCATGGAATTCCAAGTGTTTATTTTATACTAGTAGAAACCATTTCTTTATTATTATTTTTTTCTTGTCACCCTTTGAATCCATTGATTTAAAAAAAAAAAACAAAACAAAATCATTCATTTGTTTTTCCCCTAAAAACCAATTTGTTTTTGTAATAACTTACTTACAATTATATAAATATTATTCGTTTTAATTTAATAAAAACACTCACGACTTTAAAAATACGTCTACATAGTTAAAAGAAAAACTTATTCTTTTATCCAATTTGTAATATAACATCCTCATCATGTCTCATAAGATTACAAAATATACATCTCTTATAAGACCAAACAAATCTCCAATTCAACATTGGTTGTGATACTATTTGTAATGATCACTTTCCACATCATGCATATATTATATTTTTTCTTTGAATAATGGATATTAGCTTATGTGTGTGTGTGTGTGTTTTTTTTTTTTTTTTACAATTTTCTTATACTTTTTATTTATTATTTTTGAATGTAAAAATGTTATTTGAGTTATATTTATTCTAAACTATGTAGTTTAAGTAGTAGTAAAATATTCCCTTTATATATATATATTTTTTAAAAAAGGAGTAATTCTTAAACAATAAAAAAAAATATCTAGAAAAAATTATTCATAAATTAGACTAACAAAGAGATTTGTTGTTCTTTTTTTCTTTTTTTTTTTTTTTTTTTTTTTGCTTTTGATAATTTTTATTAACATAGAATCTTTCAAAAACAAAACTAATAAATTAAATATCTTAAATTCTATAAATAATTTTATCTTTAAAAATAATTAGAAATTTTTGCTATGTTTTGAAAACACTTTCTATTTTTTTATTTTAAAAATATAACCTACTAGGTAAAATAAAAAAATTCTAATGTAAAAAGTAGAAATTTACCTTGTATTCTTAAAAACATTTTTCAATATTTTAAAATTTTAAAAAAGAGAAAATTTGTTATATTCTCAAATTTTTAAAAATTTCAAAAATGTTTTCAAATATACAAGGTGTGTTCCTATTTTGGAATATGAATTAATGATATATTTTTGTGAAAATAAGCTAATTCAATTTATGTATGCACCAAAGAATGAGGTGAATCGAGTGTTAAGGGTTTTTTTTTTTTTTTTTTTTTTGGAAAAATTGATTTAAGGGCAAGTTGAGAAGAAAACAATGATTAATTAAAGAACAAAACTAAAAGTTGAGAAAAGGAAATAAAAACTCTTTTATAGTAGTTTCATAAATTGCATACAACTCATCTTAAGCTCTTAAGCAAGTGAAAGTTCCATTAACTCCAAAGTTTGAACCATGAGCTTTTTAATTTATATATTTGAATTCCAAGGTTCTAATAGATCTTTACAAATATTTTAAGTAATTTAACTTAAAAAACTCTTGTCCAAAGGATAAATGAAGATCAATATGTAAACTCTAATACTAGTAGCAAGCAAAACTCTTAATACAAATGAAACTATGAAAGACTTAAAGTGTACTTGTGAAAATAGCAATTTTTTCATACGATATACTTGAAACAACTTCGAATAAGAGAATAAAAATGGTTTAGTAATTGAATGCGTGAGTTTTATGCTAATAAATGTTCTTAAACATTTCAATTTATAATTTTTTAGCTTGAAATCCTCAAAACCCTCAAAAAGCGGTTTGATCAGATCACTAGTCATTTGTGCATTAAACACATTGGTAGGTGACCATTGAGGTTTAAAACTTTAATTGGTTGAACATATGTTACTAGAAGAGGGGGAGTGCACAAAATGCACCTCAATTAGTTGAACCCAATTAACGGTCTCTCTCTATTTCAACCGATTACACTATAAAAGTGCATATCTTCACCTTCATAAACCCCTTAGAAGAATTAAAGTTAGAGTTATATATATATTTAAGTTCAATGAAAAATGATTTTGAAACTTTAGGTGCATAAAAATTTTTAAACACAAGTACATTGACAAGTGACAACCTTATAACAAGTCCTAAGTTAACTTAAGTCTTCAAGGCAAATCCTCATGGTATTGATCTTCTTTTAGGTTATATTTGGTTTCTCCAAAATGAGGAAAATGCCAAAGAAAGAAAATATAGAGGAAAACAAAAGGAAAGAAAAAGTGAAAACAATAATAAAAAATAAATTTAAAGTTACAAATCATTTTTATATATTTCCTCTAACTTATCTCACATATTTCACTCCATTATATTAAGATTAAAAAAATTTAAAATGTATAAATCTTTAACTAATTTTATATTTTCTTAATGAAACCAGACGAGAAAACTATTATTTTTTACCATTTTTTTTTCTTTTTTTTAGTATTTTTTGGAAACCAAACATAGCCTTATGGTTGCTTGAGCTTTCTTTTAACTTTCCAAGAGAACCTTAAATGATTAACTGGATTTGAACCATTACTAGTCTTAATCTTATCTTATCAACATCAAAACTTGATTAGAAGAATTATTGAGCTAACAATTTTGTATATGAATTTTTTATTTTTTATTTTTTAAAAAAGCATAACCTTATCGAGTCATTTCTAAAAAAGAATTTCTTCCTTTTACTTGTTTTTAATTATAAAAAATTTATTACTATAAGTTTGTTTAAATATGCAATTTATCCTCTTACAAATTGATTTGACACAATGAATCCAATTTTTCCCCAACCAATGAGGTTCACTATGCTTCTAATTTTGAAATGCAAAATAAACTTTAGAATATTTTAATAATATCTTGTCTTTAATAATTTTTATTAATAAAAAAAATTCTTTACTTATGTTTAATATGTAACTTATTCCACCAAAAACTACTTAATTTTAAAAATAACTATAAAAGAAAGAACAATAATAATAAATTTAAGAAATGTGTCTTGATCCAAAGAGAGGTCAGATAATACAACAAAAATTAGTTTTTTCAATTATTCTCGATGAAAATGCTACTTACTTATATATATATATATATATATATATATATATATATATATATATATATATAATACAAAAAATTTCTAAAATATTTTTATCTTTTCGGTTTAACCACGAAAAATTGTTTTATATTTTCTATTCTTTTTGTTTTTAAGAACTAATAATAAGGTGTTTTTAGATAATATCTTTTAATTGTTTTAAGAAATAATTATATAAACCTCTAAAATAATTAAAAATAAAACACTAAATATAAAAATTATTTTTAAAACATATTTAAAAATATTTTAGATTTTCAATTAGAATTTTGTTCTACAAAAATCAGAGAATATTTTTTAAAAGTTATTTTCAAAAACCATTTTTCATAATTATTTTTTAAAATAGTTACCAAATGGATAGTAAAACTTGCTAAATAGCATATTCTTGGAAGAGATTCTCAAAAAAAGTATATTTTTATTGGAAGTATGCCATACATGTTAATTATTTGAATTAAAAATAATTTTTATTATGACAAGAGAAGTGTCGCAACATGCTTTAGATATTGAGTGAATTATGTAAACATGTCTAATCTATAAAATATGAATAAATTCATAACTCAAAAAGGTCACTTTCATAGGGAGTACATTTTGGGGAAAATAACTTTTATTTCATACATTAAAATAGTAACTTTATGCATGTTTTCAAAAATACCCTCTAACTCATTAAAGGTAGACTATTACATATACTAGACAAACTGACATATAGTACACTTGATTGGACCCACATATGTAGTTGTCATATCACTTATCACTGTTTCCAAAAATACCCTCTAATTAACTGAAGGTGGATTGTCACATATACCGGACAAATTGACACATAGTACACTTGATTGGACCCATATATGAGTTGTCATATCACTGATCACCATTTCAGCCTCTATATCAAAATTGTAATTGGAAATAGTATCATAGTTTTTACTTAAAAGTAATAATTTTAGTAACTAAAAGGTGGGGGAGACCCAAATTCAATGGGTTGTTCAAGTGAGGAAAAAAAGAAAGAACCAAATCGGGCTTTTCCACTTTAAGCCTCTCGTCTTCTTGAACACACATGGCAATTAGTTCACTCATTTTCCACTTATCCTTCCGAGTATTATAATTAATTTTAAAAGGACCAAATTGTAAAGGAAGGGAAGTCATTATGAAGTGAACAAGAAAACCTTAAGAAATTGTCATGTCCATTCCTTTCAATTGAGAAGCCATGCCACTCATCTTCATGATGTGCTCACGTACACCACTATGACCATTATACTTCATTGTTATCATTTTGATCATAAGAGTACGCCAAGGACTTAGAAGTTCCTAAGAATTGTTCTTCAACTGATTTAATCTAGTTCATTGCATTATCTGAATCCAGGATTGCTCCACGAATTGCAAGAGTGATTGAACCTTTCATAATCATTAGACTCATGCGATTAGAGCGCTTTCACTTTTCATATAAAGCCTTTTGTTCATTAGTACTTTCAGAAGTAGACTTTGTGGGTGTAGGCTCTCTTAAGGCATAGTCTAAATCCATGCAACCAAGAACAATTCCAATTTGTTCCTTCCATTTTTTAAAATTTGCCCCACTTAATTGTTCAGTACCAAACAAATAGCTTGTAATAGCAGTGGGATTTATTACTGCAAAATAAAATTTAATTCAAAAGGAAAATTCTTTTAGTTATGACAATATTTAACACCACACTTTACAATAATCTAACTACAACAAAAATTAAGTTAGATATCACATTCATAAACATAAGAGATCATATCATAGTTCTTTCGTTGGACCGAACTACAATCATATAATTCAAAAGTACATTATTATAATCCCTCCGTTGGGTTGAATTATAATAATTCATAAATCATATAGATATAACATAATTATTAAAATAAAAGTATTGAAATGTAAAGAAGTTTAATACCGTTGGGTAAAAACTTCATCAACCTTTATTATTAAACTCTTGTCATATGATCAAACATGGTGATGATCCTCCGTTGGGTTGATCAACACTTGTTTCATAAGTTGAACAACACACACACACACATATATATATGATCATCTTCAAACAAACAAGTAAATAAACATACATACTAAAAAAGTTATTTATTGAGATTTCCATAATAACACATTTAAATTACTAATCATATTTTTGCAACTTTCATAAAATCATGCAATAGATATGATTGAAAACATGAAACATTGAAAATGTGTGTTACTACATCATTCATATGCATCACATCATATATATTTTAGTTGTCCATAAGATCAAACAATAATAAAAAAATGAAAAAATATGTTTTATGATCCAAAATTGGTAGGCTCTGATACTAATTATTAACCAAACTTTTATAAACTTTATGCGGAAATAATTATTTAAAAAAAACAATTTTGGATGCATAAAACAAAATAAATGGAAGTACTAAAATAATGATCATATTCTTACCTTGATTCATGATACAAATAACACTTTTGAAGTGAGATTGAGTCACCTTGTGAATTGTATTGTCAAGGTCTTCAACTCATTACTCTCATATAGTTGATGAGTCACTTGTGCAGTATATGTTGTTAAAAACAAAACAATAAAAGGACATAAGAATGAGAGTGTGACTTGGGACTTTAACTTATAAAAATTGTACATCTCTTAGTCTTCCCATTAAAGACCATATAAGAGTTATACTCATTATTTACACCCATTATGTACAAATTTATGGGTAATGGTAGGTTATTAACTTGAATGCATCTCTATAATTGCATAGATTATATTTTTCCATTTTCCTCCATTACTCATAAACATAATGTACCAAATAAATTTCATAATGATGGGGTTACAAAAGTTGTAACACCACATTCATATAAATTAAATTTTCTAACTCCCCATTTATAATTTGAGTCTTTCATACATAAGACTCTTGGATGCTCAATCAATTGATTCACCTACCTATCAATTGATACTCTTAAATAATATTTACACAAATGTAATTATATATGGTCACACATTATAGGAAAAAAACTAACAATCTGAATATGTCGTCAGCGTCTTGGCGCAGGAGTGTTGTCTTCTTCATTGTTTTTCTCCTGCGATGGTGAAAGCGTGGAAGATTGGGACACCGGTGATATTTTTCTATTTTTGGATTTTCTTTAATTGAAAAATGAAAATTAAATAAAAACCCTAGCTGATGACACTGATAAGCAAATAAAGGTCTGCTTGGTACTTAAAAACAGATATGTTATTAAGAAAATTAAATTCTTAAATTTTTGACATAAAATTATCCGTTTAGAATTCTTTTTAAAAACAATTTTTACTATTATTTTTAATAAACTATATAATAAAGTCCACTGATAAGAATAATAATAAAAATAAAGCCTAAAGGGTCCACACGCCAAATCATTTGGGCAACTATAAAGGCATGCATGCAAATAAAGAAGGGGTGGGGACGTGGGGTCGGATTACTTGCCTGACATTTAATGAAATTAACACAGGCCAGGAAAATTGGTTCCTGGGGATGCATTTATGGGGGTTGTTTGGTGGTTTCTGTATGAGTGATTTAATTCTTTAACGTTCATCTATGGTAGGTGGGTATGGGGTCTAATTACAGGAGCTTTTTTTTCGGCCTTTCCAACCTTCTTACGTACTTACTATACTTAATTTGAAAATGACATCTTTTAACATTTTTGGCATTCAGCTCTTCTGCTTTATTGTTTTCACGAAAATACTTTATGTAAAAGTACTTCTAAACTACTTAAAATAGGGACATTCAAATTATGTTCACAATTATATTACTTTTTTTTTTCTTTTTCAGACATATAAGCACATCTGTAAATCGGGTTTTTTTTTTTTTAAATTTTTTTTAAATATATTCACATAATTAAATTATTGTGTACTTACATATAATATAAAGTTTTTAATCCGTTATTTATATTTTTTATAATATTAAAAAAAATCGTCTAAAAATAGTTCAAATTTTCTTTTTAACACATTATATTTAGAATAATTTTTTGTACAATTGTTTTTAGTCCAAAATTTGTTAGGGTAGACTTTTTTTTTTCCAATTTTTTTTCCATTATCTTTTGTTTATAAAGAAAAATTGGTATTTATTGGGGGCTATTACCATTTGAGAGAGAGAGAGGGGGCGACTAAAGGATAACTCTCTTCTAATATATGGCATGAGGGTTAGGCTATAAAGAGTGTGGGGTTAGACTTTAAATCTCATTCATGAGAGAGAGAGAGAGACAGATAAGGACTTAATTGGGCTTAATCTATCCTTTAGGGAGAGGGAGACCTAATTTAATTATTATCATTTGAACAATAGTTTTATTTAAAATTAATAAGTCATGTGAGGATTGGTTATAAATGATGTGGGGTTAGACTCTAAATCTCATTCAATAGAGAGACTTAGCTGGTGTTTGGTTTTTTGTTGAATAGAAAAATTCAAATATTTTGATTTTTTCTATTCAACTAAAAGTACCTTATTGATATTAACCAATATAAATAAAATGAACTTGTTATCGACAAGTTTAGTTTAATTATATTGGTAGATGTCAATAAATTACTTTTAGTTAAATAGAGAAAGTCAAATATTTTGACTTTTTTTATTTAGTAAAAAAAAATAAACACCATCTTAATTTAACATTTAGGAGAGAGAAAGAGATTGGGACCTAGTATAATTATTATCATTGGAGCATTATTGTTGTTTAAAATTAATAAGACATGTGGAGGAATGTGGAGTTGCTTTGGCTCTAAATCTCATTCATTCATTCAAGAGAGAGAGAGAGAGAGAGAGAGAAGGTATGTGGAGTTGCTTTGGCTCTAAATCTCATTCATTCATTCATTCACAGGAGAGAGGGAGAGAGTCAGTAAGGGAGGATTTAGTTATTACCATTATCATTTGAGAAGTAATATTTTTTAAAATTAATAAGGCATATAGGAGGAAGTGAAGTTGGACCATAAGAGCTCGTTTAATAATGATTATAGGAAGTATTTATAACACTTAAAAATTTAAGTCATTTAAGAATTAAAAAAATTAAAAATATTTTCTAAAATCATTATCATATTACTTTAAATCTCATTCATAAAGTCCAGTTAGTTGCGTTCGAACTCTTCTCATTCATGAATATGACCATTCTTGGCATGGGCTCAAATGCTTGAAATGAGGGAAAGGCATATAATGAATTTTGATAAGCCCAAGTGGCACGAAGGAATATATATTGAATTTTTTCTAAAGATAATATTACTAAAAAAAGGAATGATCTAAAATATAAATACAAAAACGACACTTTCCACCATTCGTTTGATTGTATTTATATGTTATATTAAACTCATTTTTTTTAAAACGAGTTCATTTTTTATGATAATTTTTTTTGTATTAAATTAATTTTTGTGAAATTTGAATTATGGTAATTTTAGAATTATTTTAAAATTTTCTTTTAAAAAATGATTATAATTGTCCAAAAAAAAAGAAAAACCCCTCCTTAAATTTGGTTGACTTTATGCTTGAATACCATTTTCTTTCCATGGATAAAACCAATATAATTTGCAAATTTCAATGAATAATGCTAATTCAATCTTAGTCTTTCCCTTTCATACTCAACTTGTGTCATATTAATGTTGATATGATAAATTGTGGTCATCAAACCCAACCTACCCCAGATCCTTGGGCCCTCTCATCATTTATGCAATATTCTGTTTTTTCTATAGATAAATCAGCCAAACACCCTTATGAATTCTATAGGAATTTTCTAATAAAAACAAAATATAAATATTATTAATTTTGAATATAAATATAGAAGCTACACATATACACAAAAGGGGAAGTAGAAGCTGCTACTGCTTTTTTGCTTTTTTTTTTTTCAAATGAGACAAGCAAATATATATCAATCTTAAGAAAACAACTAAAAAAAAAGGGGAAAAGTGATAGCCCTCCGATAGGATGTCAGATTTGTTGATCATCTATTGGATGGAAGCATATGCATCTTATTTGGCTAATGAATCCACAGAGGGGATTCAACAATGACAGCTTACTGTTGCATTAAATTTTTAATACAGTTGCGGGGACTACTTTCACAGATAAATCACAAACAATATAGATGATGATGATGATGATGATGATGATGATGATGATGATGATGAGGACGAGGAGGATGATGATGATGATTAACCTTTTCACCGAAGTTTCAAGGCCTTTGCTTCATCTATCTCTTTCATTTTCTCTTCAAAGGTGTTTTCATCTTCCTGATTGATCCAACCGTACTTCTCCATAAACGGGTTGGATAGGCTTTCAGGTGGGTAGCTGTCAATGCAGTCCTTCCAAACATTTCCGCCATCTAAATCCCTCGCCACCTCCCACATACAACTGTTGCACTTGAACCCTGCTCCGAAGCTGACCATTAGAACTCTATCTCCCTTTTTCAGCCTCTTCTTTTCGTCCATGTACGCCAAAACATACCAGAGGCTACTAGCAGACGTGTTCCCGAATCGATGAAGGGTCATCCTTGCAGGCTCCAGATCATACTCAGTCAGCTCGAGGCTTTTCCCGATGCCATCAATGACCGCCTTTCCGCCGGTGTGGATACAAAAATGGTCCACGCCGGTTTTAAAGTTGATGACCACTTTCCCACCACCCTTGGAGTTTTGGTACATTTTTCGAACGAGTGAGGCTACCATGTAGCGGAGAAGTTCCCGTACGGGCAATATCTTAGGGGATATCACCCTAAGGTTGTCGATGAAAGCCCTTGTCGCAGCCTTCGGGAGGCTCTTGTTGAGAAAGAACCCCAGCCGCCCCTGGTCATCTTCCTTCTGTATGCAACACCCAAATGATTCATCTTTGGCACCGTGGTGTGTGCGGACAAGGCACCTCAGTTTCAGCATGGCTCGGTGCCGTAGGGCTCTTTTGTTGGTCAAAAGCACTGCGCATCCACCCGAACGGAACAGGCAGTTGGAGAGGATCATTGATCTGTCATTGCCGGTGTACCAATTGGGGCTTAA
Organism: Vitis riparia; assembly: GCF_004353265.1. Lineage (NCBI taxonomy): Eukaryota > Viridiplantae > Streptophyta > Magnoliopsida > Vitales > Vitaceae > Vitis > Vitis riparia. The sequence continues at coordinate 18,036,340 of NC_048436.1, read as the reverse complement.
TGACTCCGAAGTCACAACAAGAGCGTACATATTCTTGTAGGATTTGAACAGGTTTTGGACAATGTTGATTGATATTAGACTCGCGCTGCACCCCATTCCCGTGAGATTGAAGGCTTTGATGTTTTCCCTCATCTTGTAACGGTTAATTATCCTGCCAGCCAAAGAAGGAGCCGTTGTGATCATTGATACATTCACAACAAGCGCATCAATCTCCGAAGGAGACACTCCAACTCTGTCCAATAGTTTCTCAATGCTATCATTAAAGAACTCATCCATCTCCGAGACGCCATCTAGAACAGAAGGATGTGTTTCGTTGCCGGAAAACACATTTCTCGGGCCATAGGTTTCTTCCCCGATGCCGGAGTTAACAATAGCCTTCAAGAGGAACTTGAACTCCTGGAGACCCAAGCTCTTGTTTCGCCTGATCATGTCGCCGCAAAACTCAGTGCTTAGCTTTCTATCGTCGGTTGGCTTGTAACACTGATAATCTAACATGTAACACTCTTGGTCTCTCTTCCCATCAATGAACTTCCATAGGAGGAAGAAGAGGTAGAAGACAGGGAGAAGAAACAAATACACCATAGCCTCCATTATAGAGAGAAAGTCACGGAGAAAAGGGTGAAAGGAGGGAAAAAGAGAGACGAGAGAGAAAAAGAGGGACTGATACTTTGTTAAGCACTTTGTTAGATGGGAGGATTTAAATCAAACACTTATAGCAAAGGATGTATGAGTTGAACATGCATGTGAGTATGGTTAAAAACATGTCCATCGCTCAACTTCCACCAACTCATGATGACCCAATTCGTGACTTTCGTATTGATTTTTATTACAGTCATCACCGCTCACATATTAGGTGTGTGACCAAAACCAAGTCCAACTCCCTAACTAAATCGATAGTTCTTGCGTGCCACACAGTATATCAATATCAGCACTTTCCTTCATAACCAAGTCTCCCTTCACAGCCACCATCCACCACAATTATTTTTCATTTCTTCTTCTTAAGAAAAAAAAAAAGATTAAATTAATTAACAGTCCACAAGAGAAATTAGCAAGTCAAAACCAGCCAGAGGGATCAAACTCTTTATGGCCAACAGTTAGTGGCTTACCGGAAGGGGTTACCAACATTGAAGATTTATAAAAGTGGTAGATAGAAGATCGTATGAGTGGGAATAGCAACAGTAGTAGTATGGCATGAGATGGACCTTGGCAAAGGTTACCTTGGAAGGCCACTGGAAGACCATCAAAAACCAGTCCATGTGAACACATTTATGAGGTAACAGACTAGGGAGGGCCAAGAGAGCCCAGTAATCCAAAGCCACCTAAGCAAAACAAGTTGGGGGTAAAAAGATTCAAAATTTTTTCCATTTCCATGTCTGATGAAGGAAAATGGTTATTCTTTTCTTTTTTGGCTAGTTGCGCTTTAAGGACATAGTCTGCTAAAAGGGTAACTCAGTACAGTTCTTTTATAACAACTTTGATATATGCGTTGTTTTTGGGTGCAGATTGAATTAGGATAGGGTGCATGATCAAGGCCGGACAGCTAATTCAGGGCCCCATGTGTGTCAGGTGTGGCCTCCATCAGAAATCAAGGGTGAAGTACCCCAGCCCTCGAACATATTTTGGTTACAACAATCAAGTCACATGGGTTGATTAGATTTGAATTGCGTTGAGCGAGAAAAGATTTTGGGCCGACCAAGGGAACAGCGGATTTCTAATGTAGGTTAGCACCGTGGCATAACGAATTATTGGAGGGGCGTGCATTAATGAATAAACATGCATATAATAAGGTAACATTTAGAGCCCACACAAGTAGTTGAGACTCTAAATTGGATTGGTGGGTTGTCTCCACTCCTTGACAGCTTGTTTGATAGAAATATATTTAGTTTTCAACACCATATATTGAATTGTGCATTAGTGCAGCTAAGTCTAACAGTAGTGTTAACCTTTTTAGGGCTGTTTGATACACGACAATATGAAATGACAATCAATATTTTGTTTTTATTCATATTTTTAGGTAAATAAAAATGAATTTAATGAGTACATTTTTTTTTTTAAATGAATTTAGGAATTCAATATTGAAATGATTATTTATTTTCATTCTAATATTTGGTGATAACAAGATCAGGAATAAAAATAAATAAATTGATAATAATAACCTTACACATAATTTAAAATAAATAAATTTTGGGAGTTTTTTTTGTTATTAAATAATAAGACTAAATATATATACTCAATAAATAAAAAATTAACCATAAAAAAAATCATACAACCCCAATATACAAGTATTTAATTATTCTTTTTATAAAAAAATGAATAATTTGTCATATTTAAGCCGGGGTAAAATCATATTTTACCAAAAAAGACAAAAATATATTTATTGTAATATTTAAATTCTCCAAGTTACCAAATATTTATTATAATATTTGAATGAAATCCAAGGATAAAATTGTAATTTTATATTATTTTATATTGTTTTCCAAGATGAACGAGTCAAATATCACCTATTTGTGATGAAATTCAAATCCGACTTATAAGTAATTCAAATCCGACTTATAAATGAGATTCGATTTTTATAGAAATAAGTTTTTATTATTTTCCTACTTTTATAAAATTGATCCAAAATATGAGAATGAAGGAAATCTCTATTCTCATTCCCCATTCTCCGCGCCAAAAACACCCCTTAATGTTACATTTTTTTTATTGGAGTTTTCAACCCATATAATTTATTTTATGTTAAAAATCCTTTAAATATATTTTATAGGCATCAACGTGGCCAGAAATTTTCTTTAGATAATAAAACTACAACTTTGATTTTTTTTTTTTTTAATCAAAATGAGCAAAACAAATAGTTAATGACTAGTGTTTTAAGCTAAAGTTTGAAAATATACTTGATGATTACAATTTTAAGTTCAAGTTTAAAATCCCAGTTGAGTTGACTACTATGATTTTAGGATTTTGTCATTTTTGAAAGAATATTAAAACTATGTTTAGTTCTTGGAAAGTATAAAGAAAAGAAAAATAAATGTTAAAAAAATAATTTTTTTATGCTTGGTTTTAACCTGAAAAATAAGAAAAAAAATTAAATATAATTAAAATTAGTTAAAATTTTATATATTTTTAAATTATTTAATTTTTATATTAAAAAAAATGAAATGAATTTGAAATAACATATAGAATAATTTATTAATTTTAAATCTTTCTTTTTTTTTTCACTTTTTCTTTCCCTTATATTTTCTCATGTATTTTTTCGAAACCAAACATAACCTAAAAAAATAACAATGTTGAATTAAAAATTAAAACCATAGTTATTGACTATGATTTCAGACTTATTTACGTATAATTCAAGACCATAATCACCGATTATTTTTTATAAGGTTGAGTTTTTTCTTTTAAAATGTTTTGTTTTATTTTATTTGAAAATATTTTAGTTTATTTTATAAAAAACAAAATATAAATTATAAATTTATTATATTGATTAAGATTTACGTGGTTACTAAATTTATGCCACTGTCAAACATTGGCTATTGCCTAGATTGGCATGCACAACTTGGTGTATGCCTACCCAGGCAATGTCATGGGCCATGATGACATGGAGCCCTACCACCATCAACTCAATCTCAACACAGAGACGAGGAAATAGCACACGTGAAAAAATAAAAAATAAAAAATAATTGAGGTCTTTGAAGGATGAGAGGGTAAAGCCATGGTTAAGTTATTGAAGTATGGAGGCCAAAAGACCGTGAGCTTCAAGTAATGGTGAGTCTTATCCTACAGATTTGAATGCAAGTGGAGTTCAAATGCTACAAAGACAAACATTATTGCGAAGTTGGAGATCGAGATTAGCATGCTGTGAGTCGTGGGATGAAGTCAACTCGTGAGTTTTAAGATGAGAATTGACCTGGCACTCTGCTGTCATCTCAATGGAAGACCAAAGGAAAGGTTAGGTGAAATAATAAATAAGTCATAAGATTGCATTCTCTTCTCACTTACGTCAGTAGGTTTGGGTTGGAAGTAGTCTTCAGTCTTCAGAAGACCTAATTTCATTTGGTTGCAAGTCTTATTCCCGTGCTCCTTCCACGAAAGCACTTGTAGAGCCTGCAACTGGGAACTGGGAATTGCTTCAAAAAACCTTTTTCTAGATGGAGAAACAGAAAGTAGCTTTCTGAAAACTTAGTTCAAAAAATAGGGTATTTTGTGAGATGATATTTTAATTATTTTTGGTTATTTCTATTTGATTTTTGAGGATTATTTTAAAAATATGGGAAATGATTGAAAATAAAACATTATAGATAAAATTTATTTTTTAAAAATATTTTAAAACATAAAAAATAATTAAAATAGAGAATATTTTCAAGTTCTTAAATGGGCTTTTACTTTAGAAAATACCATTAAATTGTTTTTAAAAACTATTCTCAAAATCTATTTTTTTAAAACAATTTTCGAAAACATCCTGAAACATATACTTTTTTTTTTACTTTCTTCTTTATTTTCTTTTTGGTGGTTCACATTTATTTAAAAACAATTCTTAATGTTTAAAAACCGTTATTAAAACCATTAATTCTAAGTGTTTTTTTTTAAATAAAATCATGCGTAAGAATTTAAATAAAAAATATTTTTTCAACCTATTTTTTATTAACATACTTTACATGTATATATAATACAATAGTTGTCAACCTATTTTCATATTTTAAATTTTTTTTAAAACCTTTAAAAAAAATATTAAAGTAAAAACATCTTAAATTTCATTCTAAAAAATCATTAAGAGTACAACTTGAGCAGATTGATAGGGGTAATGATTAACCGAAGTCCAACCCGAATTAAAAAACAATCAATTCAAACTCGACTCAACCTAACCTCTAACTCGAGATATTCAACTAAAACCCAACTCAACCTCATTTTTCTAAACTTGGGTTGAACTTGGGTTTGTAGAGTTAAATTCGGGTAGATTGGGTTAAACTTGAGTTAATTGGGTTAGACTTGAATTAGTTGGATTAATTGGATTATATGATTCAAAATCCATCCATGCTGATTTTGAAAAAACTTTTTCTTTTTTATATATTTATACTAAGATTTAAATAATAAATAACACAAAATTTCAAGATAACAATAAAAAAAATTAAAATAAACTTATATATATATTTTTAAAAAAGTGTATGTTACAAAAATAAAAATAAAGTTATATATCTTTTTAAAGAAATGGACAAGTGTATCATACAATTTTAATTTAATATTTTCTCTTTAAAATCTATATTCATTAATAAATATTATAAATATTTTAAAAATATTAAATTGGGTTAAGGTTATAGAATCAAGTTGTTCTAACTTCGACTTAGATCCAACCCAAATTGAATTCGATTTGAAGAAATTTAATCCAAGTGCAATCTAAATAATAAAAATATTTGCCTAAATATGCTCAAACATTAAGTTGGATCGGACCAACCCATCCAACTTACACCCTTAAAATTCATTATGTTTCCAAACCATTATTTTCTCCCAAACATAAACAACTAGAAATTATTTTTAAAAACAATTATAAACAAGCTTTTAATATCTTGAATCATTTAATTCTTCCAGTAATGTCTTGGATGGATATACATAATGTCCATGTCAAGAGTCTCTAAATGTAACATTAATGGTTGATATGATGATGTCATAATTAAACAAGATAATTATTATTGTTTGAATTAAATTGATAAATTATAAAAATAGTTGATGCAATGAATTAGTTATTTGACTCAAAACCAGTGCATAATTTCGTCAAATAATAGGGTTTGACTAATCACATCATTACAGTCATGATGGAATTAAATTTAGACCTCACCAACTTTTAGATTTTGGCTTCATTTTCCAGCTCTAACTGGCCTGGCTGGTCGTCTGCAACCACCTCAATCACTCTTGCTGCTGCTTTGCTTGACCCATCGGAAACAAAGGATTTTTTTTTTCTTTCTATTATTCCTTGCTAGAAACAAGATAAATTTATATAGTCCACACTCAGATACCAAAAGAAATTCATAGAATTTAGTTGGTTTGGATATATTTTTTTGTATTTTTTATTTTTTAAATTAAAGAAAAATAAGAATTTTTAGAGATTTATATTATAAAAAATAATGATGTTAGAAACGGTTTAAAATTGGTTGAGGTATCGAAAAAATCTTTGTTTATTATCTTAAATTTTAAATTTTTTATATAATGTAAATATATGTCCCCAAAATCAAAAGCCCTTTTTTAGTTATTTTTTTATTATTTTTACTTATTTTTTTAAAAACTATTTAAAAAAAATAATTATACAAACATATAAAATGATTAAAAATAAAATACTAAATATAAAAATTATTTTGAAAACATATTTAAAAACAGGTTAAAAACATTTTAAATTTTCAAAGAGATTTTTGTTATATAAAACATAAAAGAACAATTTTTAAAAATTGTTTTTTATAATTATTTTCAAAAACAATTAACAAACAGATTATGTTTTTTTGTAGAAGATGTTTTACTTCTATATAAAAGTTTCTATTAAAAAGGTATGAAAATCTAAAATTTTTTAAGATATTTTTAAATATATTTATGTATAAGCTTTTGACATAAGTCGACTAACCATATCTACAATCACAATTATAATGTAGAAAATATCATAAAAACAAAAACCAAACACAACCATGAGTTCAGAAATATCCAATGTTTTCTCGGCATCTACATCATGTCCCCCACTATTTCGTGTTCTTTGTCATGACCAAGTATACTGATATAAATACTTCTTATAATTTTTCTTATTTCAAATCATGAAACATTCAAATATGGTGTGAAGTAAGGTATTAGTATATATATAAATAATACGAAATTAAATTAACCAAGATAATTAAATGTGCATTTATGTCAAAAACTATTGCTAATCAACGTTTCCATGTTTTGGTTGCAAAGTTATACTCTAAAGCTATGGCTTGATAGCGAAAGAACAACGATAAATTTAATAATGAAATATCAACAAAAACTATAAGATTAAATAAGATAATTAACCTAATCCAATGCTATGATGATGACAAAACCAAAAAATAACAATCCAATTCGATGGATGTATATGGCAATATGAAAGTAGATACTAAAATTAATAGGATAAAGTCATATGCATAACCCTAATCACTATTTCCTTTATTTCTAGCTACTTTTACTATATCAATCTTTAAATATAAGCTAATTCATGAATTTGAAAACATTTTGTTAGTTTTTGAGTTTGATTAGATTAAGTTGGTAATTTTGTTATCGAATTTTTTTAGGTGTATTTAATTGAAGATTCAAGATTGCTTTAAAATCATTTGATGATAATATGAGTAAATATATGGGGTTACAAAAAGAGTAATGACTTAAACATGGATTTTGAGAAATTAAAAATTAAGTGCTTTTTAACCTAATTAAAAATTGGATTTCAGGTTTGTCATTAGATATTCAAATACTCTAATTGAGCAGTTAAAGAATGCACTCAAACATAAAAAGCGCTTAAACCCACTAATCCAATGCTCAAATGTTCATAGGTCGGATTGTCATATTCATAGATTGCAAATTTTTCTATTTATCTATATTTTGGCAAATTTGTTTTGAAAAATTGAGATTTTGGGAATAGTTCAAAGTCCACTAAGGTTTTACCCATATAAATATATCATAGAAATTCAGTTTCTCTTTGATGTACAAAAATCTTAAGTCATTATACTTTGCATCCATTCCTAACTCTCAAAATTAGTTCATGTTTTATTTTTGGGTTTGTGATCAAAGAGAATTGTATACCCTAAAGGTATTGAAGAGCCCACTAAAGACCAAGGTCATGTCACATCGTGAATGTGAGGTCAGGTGTAGGTACTAGGATTTACGTCTTAGGAGTATATGTAATAATAGATAGTTGGTGAATTATAACTATATGGTTTTTGACTCATGGTTTTTACGAAAGCTTTATTAGTAATTTTCTATATAAATCATTTGTGTGCGTCTGCCATTAGATTCTTGATTGATTGATTAACTGTCCAATCAATTAAAGAATTCTTACAATATAAAATATTGGAATTTTTGGGTTAACCGAATAAAAAGGCTACATATTCACCCCTTCTAGGTAGTTGTACTATTAAAATAATAAACTTCCACATTTATATTTATCTTGTTATGTTATAAATATATGCTAATATAATATCATTAATATGTACTAAAAAATATTGAAAACTAAAAATTTATTTTTAATATTCATATGTGAAATTAGGGCCTACTCGAATTGAAGTGGTGTGACATATTTTCATTTGGCTCACACTAATTATATTTGTCACTTTTCAAAACCCACTACAAGGACATGATAGTCATTTCATACCTCAAGTATAGAGGCTCAAAGTGAAAATGACACAAATATTTATCTTATAATTAAAAATTACTAATTATTAAATTTATGTTTAAAGTAGTAAAACAAAAATTCTAAAATCTTCAAATCTCGATTTTAAAACTAACATAGCAACTAAAATATTATTATCCAAACAATTTCAAACTTAAAGAATAGGTAACATTAATCAAATTCTAATACTTAAACAAAGTCTAAAAAAAGTGTTTAACTAAACGTCCTAATAATACCAAATTCTCATCCTAATCGTTACTCCTCGTTCGAACTAAGAGTACCTCAAAAACATTGTCAATAAAGGGAAATGAGCTCAAAGTCTAATAAAAAATATTAATACAGTTTTATGAATCAAATATTTCAATCATATTTTCAAATAGGAGATATAGGGTATAATCATTTTCATAAAAAAATTTGGGTTCAAACGTGATATATTTTAAATTTTAGTCAAAATCAATTACATTTCCTACCATGAAAATGTAAATGTCAACTATTATATTTTGTTAACAATTGTCGAAAAGTCAATAAATATATCTCATTGATAAGAGCCAAACAAATCATAATTAAATACTTTGTTTTATTTATTCAAACTTATGAAAACATAATATCTCCGTATGTTCTGTTATAAACAAAAGAAAGTTTTAATATATTTTTTTCATATAAAAATATATTTGATCAATGCATAAAAGTAAACATTTACACATTTCAAATAACATATAAAAAAAATTTATATTCATTTACAAAATTTGTATTAATTTCCCTTACCTCAAAGTAGTCCTCAAAAACCTTGACAAAATGAATCTTAAGGAAACAACTCCTCACCCAACATAAGAAAAACAACCATTAATATTAACTAATTATCTAAACTTATAAGTTTGTCGGTCCTAAAAATTTTAGGTATTCAAATTAATATTTCTAATTATGAAATATAATTTAATTAATCTATTCCTTATTAAAGTAAAATTAATAAATTTCTAATTTTTTTTCAAATTAATTCTAAGAACACATCACTAATTTAATTAAATTACAATTTTATTTCACTAATTGAATTCTATCTTGTTTATTACCATCTATCATTATTTTTATTATTAAACTAATAACTAACATACTTCCCCATTTTCAATACCTTACATCCCCATTTTCAACCTCTTAAAGATATTATAAATGCTTTCTTTATCCTCCCTTTTTTTGACTTTCCATCAAAAAGTATAAAAATCACCAAACTTTTTTTTTTTTTTTTGTCAATTTCATTACTTACATTTATTGATTTGAGAATTTGAATTTTCCTTATTTTCATCAATAAAATAACCTACATTTATAAATTTTCAATATTTTGATTTAAAAATCAAATAAACCAACCCTATCCTACATCGAATTCTTCCAAAGATAGTTTTTTTTTTTTTTTTTTTTTTTCTTTTTTAAGATTCAAAATAAATTAACAAATCTAAAATAATAATTTAAATATTAAATCTTACCGAAAAAACCTGGATTTCAAAACCCTAAACCTTCAGCCTTACATTCTTCAATTCTATGTGTAAAAAGGTTTCGGTTTAAGAAAGATAAATACAAAGTGATCTTTTTACCCTTATTAAATTTAATTAATAAATAAATTAATTTCTAATTTACTCTTTACCCTTAAAACTTAATTTGGGGGTGTTAGAATAATCCTATATGGAGTTGCCTTGGCTCCGGTGCGACACCCATGACTTGTGAGTTATCACTTCATAATTGGCAAAGCTACCAAAGTCATGAATGGTGCGTCTCCACACACCAAAAGAGTGAGTTGTATGCACATGACAATGTTTTTTTGTCATGGAATTACGTGCATGATGTGTCCATGTATCATCAAAACTGTTGTTTTCATATTTTTGTTAGGTTTCTTTTATCGTAAGTATGACTAGTTTTGCAGCTATGTGAAGAGGAATTCATGATGTATACATATAAAGAACAGTGGTGGAGGTGGGGGTGGGGGTGGGGGTGGGGGTGGCGGCATTGAATATATGATAGAATAAAAATCAAGCAACCATCATGTCGGTGGGGTTTTTCTCAATAGTACGGTAATTTAAAAAAGTTATGTTTAAATTATTGTAGTAAAAGAAGTTATTATAAATATATGATAGTTTTTGTCACCTAGGAAAGAGGAGATAGGAGATAGGAGAGATGGTGAACAGATAAATTTTTTTTAAACCAAAATCATCTTTTCAAATTTTAAAAGGCGAAATCGTCTTGTCAAAAGACGATTTTAAAAAAATTTCAAAAGGAACTCGTCTCTTCAAGAGACGAGTTCCATGAAAAAAATATATATATTTTTTATAAAAAAATTCCCAAATTAAAAAAAAAAAAAAAAAAAACAATTCCTCAAGAACTCGTCTCTTCAAGAGACGAGTTACATGAAAAGAAAAATATATATATATATATATATATATATATATATATATATATATATATATATATATATATATATATTTTTAAAAATTCCCAAATTATAGAAAAAAAAAAAATTTCCATGGGAACTCGTCTCTCTCTTGAAGAGACGAGTTCCCTTGAGGATTTGTTTTTTTTTTTTTTTTAATTTGGGAATTTTTTTTTTTTTAAAAAAAAAAAATTTTTTTTTTTAATTTTTTTCCATGGGAACTCGTCTCTTTCAGAGACGATTTCCCTTGAGGAAAATTTATTTTTTTATTTTTTTATTTGGGAATTTTTTTAAAAAAAATATATATTTTTTTTCCATGGGAACTCGTCTCTTGAAGAGACGAGTTCCCTTGAAGAATTGCTTTTTGCTTTTTTTTATTTTTTATTTGGGAATTTAATAAATAAAAAAAAATTCCATGGGAACTCGTCTCTTAAAGAGACGAGTTCCCTTGAGGATTTTTTTTTTTAAATATATATATTTTTTTCCATGGGAACTCGTCTATTGAAGAGACGAGTTCCCTTGAGGAGTTGTTTTTTTTTTTTTTTTTTAATTTGGGAATTTAAAAAAATATATTTTATTTTCATGGGAACTCAAGAGACGAGTTCCATTGAGGAATTGTTTTTATTTTTTTTATTATTATTATTTTTTAATTTGGGAATTTTAAAAAAGAAGAGACGAGTTCCCTTAAGGAATTGTTTTTTTCATGGAAAAGAGATGAGTTCCTTTGAGGATTTTTTTTTTTTTCTTAATTTGGGATTTTTTTTTATAAAAAATACATATATTTTTTTCATGGAACTCGTCTATTGAAGAGACAAGTTCCCTTACGAATTTTTTTTTCATGGAACTCTTCAAGAGACGAGTTCCCTTTTAAAAAGTTTGAAAAGATGATTTTGGTTTTAAAAAAATTTATCCGTTCACCCTCTCTCCTCTCTCCTATCTCCTATCTCCTCTCAACTCTCTCTTATCTTCTCTCTCCTAGGTGGCAAAAACTACCATATATTTGTAATAACTTTTTCTACTACAATAATTTAAGCATAACTTTTTTAAATTACCGTACTATTGAGAAAAACCCCATGTCGGTGGAGATGGCCGGAAACAAAGGTATGATTCAAATTATCCTTGAATTTTATAAAGTATATTTGGCTTTATTCACTCATCATAATTTCACATTTTAATTTAGAAGTTTTGCAAATCTCATCAGCTCACATTCTATATTCTTTCTATCAAGGAATAATTGTTCAATCGCAAATAAAAAAAATAGAGAATAAACTCATAAACTCGATATCTTGTAATAAAACTCATGATAGAATTATTAAATTGAGAATATAAAATAAAGTGGGTTCATTAACAATTCATTGATATTATAATAACCTTGAATTTTTAATGAAATATAAGTTGCAAAAAAATATAAAAAGTCGTAAATCAAAATAATATTGTCAACTTAATCTAATTAGACTAAATAATTAACAATATCGTTTTTTAGTGATTTTGTGACAAAACATAGTGTTTACCGATCATTCAATGTTATTTGTCCTAACCAAACAGCTTAATTCAATACCAATATTCAATGATCACAAGACGAAGAGAGCATACATACATAGAGCAATAGCCATGCAAGGAAGAAGCAACAATAGTAGATAAATCAAACTAGTTCAAGGTACAACTATGTAACCATCACAACATAAACATATAGATATCCCAACACATCCAAAATATATCCGATCTGAATACATCCAAAAGTAACAACAGACATAGCCAACAACATCACTAGATCAAAACATAGAGGTAATCCTAAAATATCTAGCTATCATGGTCTAGAGGCAGAAGTGGAATACTACTGGAACTCGAGCTAGGTTGGGATGCTATCAAGGCACAACTAGAGTTCAAGACTTGGTCGATCAAGCCAAGACAACCCATCCATGTGCTGTGAACAATCATATAGCCCATCAAGTCGCCCCTAGAAACTAGCTTGAAGACCATTCATACGAGCATTGATGTGAAGGTGCATGTAATAGATGGAGGCTAACACATGATTCACCCAAGAACTATCAAACAAGGGCGGTAGTCCAACAGCAACTAATGAAGTGCTAGTGTGTTGCCCTTTACTCGACAGCCCCAATCTCATCCTCCTCATCAATACGAGGGGCAACACTAGCTCCACGAGTGTGGTTGACATGCTTGGACAACTAACTCTTGTCAATTGCATCAGCCTTACTGCTCGGAATGGAACTGGGAATGGAATGAACTGACCTCCTTCCTATGCTATATAGCTCATTTGGTTAAGGGATAAATTGTATTTTGGATCGGTTGGGTCCAAAAATTAAGCTTTGATCCATATAAGTTGTATAATTGATGGAGACAATATAAAATATGAAGAGACTAATATACTCTTCAACTATTTTCTACCACAATGTTTCACTAACTTTTTTTATTTTAAATTTTTTTAATAATTATTCTGAAAAATTATTATTTTTAGAAAAATAATTTTTTTAAATATATTCTAAAAATACATCATTTAAAAAATAAATTTGACATATTTTTAGTTATTTTTTATATAAACAAATTTAAATATATATATTTTTCAAGATATTTGATTTTTAAATAATAATAATAATAATAATAATTTATTTTTATTTTTATTTAGAAAATGGTGTATTTTTTTTCAAATCACTAAATTATATTAAATTTTATTAAGGTTTACAAAATGAATAAAATTTAAATTAATGTTTTTATACTTCTTTTTTTTTTCATAGTCAACCAAGGTCATTTTTGAAAAAATAAAAAATACATATCTTTCTTTTAAAATTTCACACTTCCTCTAGGTTTTGGGTTTAAATAGTGAATTTATATGGACAAAATCTTAATTTTTGAATCCAATTGGTTCAAAACACAATTGTCCTTTTTGTTAAACATAACAATAGGCCTTACTAGAAATATGGGCTCTTAAGTACTTGGGCTTGTAGCCCATTTTTTAATCTTTTGGGCCCCAAAGTCATTGCAGACCTGGGCCTGTATATTTTGATGGCAAAGGCTAATACGCTCCTCTTCTTTCTCACACACCTTGAGGCAGAGTAACCAGACTTTCTTGTTTGTCATTCAACACTAGGGAAATTTAGGTTGATCCTGGACTTGGCCTCTAATTAACTTCTAAAATCAGTGCTTACGAACATGGAACTGGGCAGAAAGACATTAGTATTAGTCGAAATCAAATCGATACAAATCGAGTTTCTAGTAATTTGAAAAAAAAAAAAAATTTGCTATTTCAATTTTATGTGACACAATATACAACAGAAATTGATAAGATTCAACACACGACATTGAGTGTAATATATATCTTGTATTATTCTGTAACCAAACCTTATCTCTTGCCAAGACAGACGGTACATGCTACATAATCCTCATCTACAATTAATAGTCATAAAAGTTATTAAAATTATCCCAATTTATTGGAATTTAGAAGATTTCAATGATTGAGACTCACCAAATTTTTGGTTGTAGAGTCGGGCGAAGCAGGGCATGCATGTTCCGTCTATTCTACTGCTCATCGTGCTTTCCCTTTCTTTATTATTGCTTTGGACAAAGAATATTAACCCAAGAAATATTGGGAAATTTTTTAGATGCCCCTCGTTTGAAACTGCATGGAAGGACACAATCATACAAATAAATGCATGGCTGCGTGAATCACAAGCATGCTCTTTGGCAGTTGTCACCAAATTATCTACTATAAATAAAGACTTGTTAAAAAGATAAATTAAACAAACATCGTCTTATTAACAACTCTTTTGATCGGAACTTACGAATTATAAAACATGTGACGTGTCACGTGCTTCACATGGTCAAGGGCAGGCAAGCGCGAGGGAGCTAGTTAATGATATCGGGATTTAGAAAGTTGATAAGGCATATCAGATTTTTTTTCCTAATCTTTCGGTACGGGCTGAGTCGCGTGGTCAAAGCTTGATTTTCCCGATTTTCCGGTCAGTCTTTGGCCATTTTTGGAATTTTGGGACTCCAACTTGGTGAAAGAGGAGATTTTATCCACTTGGATAAGTATGCTCTCATTACATATATTAGCTATTTAGTATTTACATCTAAATTTTATATGTATTTAGAAAAATAGAACATTAAAATAAAATTTTCATAAATCAATTATTTTAATTATTTATTTTTAAATTCTATTTAATTTATTATTAAAGACACAAAAATCATGAGTTATTTGTAAAATCCAACTAGTTATGGTGAAAAAGATTTTTAGATACTTGATTCAGACATAACAACAGTACGATGCCGAGATATTGCTCTATGTACACAGCAAAGAGAGAACAGATTTTGATATAAAAAAATAAAAGAATTTTTCTTTTGTATATAATTCTCATTCATCAGGCATACATCCGTGTATGTGATTATTCTATAACTTTATATCCACAAAAAGACAACACCATCATACCAAAAGACAATATAGTATCATAGGACGGCAGGCTGAACCGCCAAAACAACGTCAACCAGGCGTATCGTTTCAATGGGACCTTCACAGTTCACCCACGCGAAAGCGACGATGGAGAAGAAGACGACGACGACGTGCTACCGGAAACCCCGGTACCGTAAAACAGATCTGACAAGTAATTTTCCATATCGTCTGGTGCAAATCTCACCACTGACTCCGAACCCGGTTCCCTCCTCAACCTGGCCCGGTTCTTCTCGTAAAAGGCTCTATACGTCGGTTCTAGTTTCTTAGCAATAGAGAGTTTGATTTCTTCTTGAAGCTTGTTATCTGGTACGACCCACGATGTTTGCTTCCGGTACACTTCTTCAAAGGATGAATTAAATTTCTTGAAGTATTCTTTCGCTTTCTCTGGCGAGATGTCGGCCGATGGATTCTCCGGCAGTGATGAGAACACTTTGCTCCAACCCATGCGTTCGTAGTTGGATGCGTACTGTTTCACCTTAATTTCGTGTTTTGCGATCCAGTCATCTCCGAGGAGGTATCGGAGATTGGAGGTACGGACTTTGGTGGTAACGTACTGGAGATTGTTAGCGAGGAAGATGTAAGAGAGAGAGACGTCCTTGTAGAGCTTGGCCCTGCCATCGAGTTTGCAGAGAAGCACAAGCACGAGCCAGGCTAGGCGCAAGGAAATCGCCGATGTTGGATCATCGTCGGACTTCGGGTTCTCAAAGTAAGATTCTGGCATCGATGATTGTGCTGTTAGCGGCCATTCGGCGACAATGACGGAGAGAACTCCGCTGTAGTCGGAGAGGAATGAGACGTAATTCATGACGTATCGTGTCAGAGGATGAACTCCGCCGCCGCGGATTGGCGTTTTGGATGAATCCTTCTGAATCGCCGCTTCGAAGTCCGATAGCATTGTTCTGACGGCTTCACCGAGCCTGATGAGAGCACTGGTTGCTTGTGATAGCACGGCGGAGGTTGACTCAAATGAAAATATCGAGTCGATTTCAGGCCAGAGATCAGAGATGGATTCATAGAGATCAAGTATTCTGAACATTTTCTCGGGTGTTTTCTTGCATCTGGCAACATGTTCCGGGAATCCAAACAGAGAGAGCGCACCTTCCTTTGTAATCTCCGAGAAACACGACTCTCTGATGGAATCAGATGCTGAGAAAACATGATCACAGAGAATTCGCTCTCCGTAGAAGAGAGTTTTCACCGCAGCCTTGACAGCATTCAACCAATGCCTAATTTTCTTTTCGATCAACTCCCAGTCCATCTTCTGAATCTGCGAATAACTCAATCTCTCGACTCCAAGATGATACAGGCTTTCATCGACAATCGACTTGCGCACAAGTTTGTAAATCTTCACACACTCCTTACCATAACCAGAAGAAATCATACAATCCGCGATGGCCTTGAGATCCGCCATCGCCAACTCCGATTCCCTCTCCACTCCAGAAACGGACTCAATGGAGGCTCCGAACTCCTCCTCCGACGCACGGTCGTCTTCAAAGTCGGAGATGCTCGACCTCGCAGATACATGCGAGGAGACGGACTCGGGGTCCAAGTACTCCCGACTGGAAGAGAGAATCTGGTAGAACTCCTTCTCGAGTCTCTTCATGGCGAGCTGCATGAGGTTCTGAGATCGGATGAGCTTCTCTGAAGTGGAATCATGGTTGACGAAGAAGTGCATAGCGCGTTGCAAATTCGCAACAGCGCTTAAGAACTGCTTGGCTTCGCTGCGGCTGGAATGAAAGAGGGAGGTGAAATTGGCGAAGGAGGACTCGTCGGAGTACCACTTGGAGATGACTGATTGAGCGTTATCGATGTTCTCGTCCATCATGGACTCATGAAGCGGGGAGGAAGGCGCACGCGAGGGTGAAGATTGGTGCGAGGATGAAGGCGAAGAAGCCTTGAAGAAGATAGTCCTCATCCCTTTTCTAGGCATGTAAAGTGAAATCCTCAAATGAGAATAGTTTTGAATACGCAGAGAGAGAGAGAGAGAGAGAGAGGGAAGAAGCGTCAGATGTTAGTTTCGTTTGGTGTGAAACAGATGAGGAGAGCGAGTGGAGACGGGGTATTTATAGAGGAAGTGGAGCGAGGGACATGTGGTGAAAAGAAAGGAGAGCCTAGATAGTTGGACCCAACAGGTTGACAAAAGTAGTGTCGACGCGGTTTAACCCCTTTTCAGATTGTGTGCATGGAAATTACGTAATTGAACTTTCAAACAAAATCAATCAAGCCCTTGGCTAATTTTTACCTACACGCTACTTTTTTCCTTTTTTTAATTTATTATTTATTTATTTATTTACTTAATTCCACCTCATTCTGAATGTATGAAATTCCCATTTGCTAATTATGCTGAATCCAAGAATTCTTCCTATTAATTCCCTAGTTGACACGCAACGCAAGCTGTTCATATGACATAAAATTAATAATGCCCACATAAAAGATAAAACATCCACGATCTCAAAATTTCCAACCTCTGATTTGCTCTTTATGCACTGTCGTTTTCTTCCGATTAGAAATTATTAATTTATTGTTATTTTGTAGACTTGGTAAAGTCCGACCCACAATATATACATTAATTACACCCACTGTTTTGAAGATTTCTCTTTTACCCTCTATATAAGACTGATTTCTTCTATGATTTCGTGCCTCCAGCCCACTATTAATTTATATACTGTTTGACTATCTCTTAACAGAGTGCTGGTTGCCACAGAGCTCTCAGTATGAGACTCCTTCTCACATGCCTTTAGACCGTTTCTGGTTCATAAGTAAAAGGAGTTCTAAAATGAAGCAGTTCAACGGCTTTCACTTCCAACTTCCTTAATATGTGAAAGGACAAAGTCATTCTAGAGCGGAGTCAAACTCAATATTTTAATCATTTGAATTTTGATTTCATGCTTCCTAATTAACTCAAATAGCTTACAGTGTAACATATATGGTGAAACTATAAATAATCTCTCTTTATATATATATATATATATAAATCTCATCCCTTATATCAATATTTTAATATAATGGATTTCTTTACCTTCTATTAGTAGTTTTTCCCATTTAAAGTTTTTTACATAAATATATAAGTTGATCAAACAATTCAATCCCGACATCTCTTCTAAGTATAATTGATTTAGACTTTACAATCTAATATCATTATTATCATGGTATTCAATATATATATATATATATATTTAAGACATTTACAAAACAAATTTGCCATTAAAAATTTATTTTATTTAGAAGTTATAAATTTTAAGAAAAAAAAAGGCTATTTGTTTAAAAGGGTCATTAAAAACCCAATTTTAAAAATCTTAATTTATTTTAAAACATATATGTAAATACTTGAAATAGTCAATGATATTTATATAAAAAATGGGTTAGCCTTCAAATAAAAACACGAGATGTTAAATTCATAAATATATGAATTATTTCATTATTTTAAATGATTAATTAAAAAAGAAAAGAAAAAAAATAAAGACCCAATTATCAGCAATTAGATGTACGTCACGCTAAAGCAACTTTCTTTGGGTAAATGATTACCTTGAAACACCCAAGCAGGTCCTTCTCATAAGCATGAGGTAAGGCAGCACGTTAGGCATAATCAGGTGAAATGTAAGGGATGATGTGGTTTTTCCCCTTAATTATTATTTAAATTTTTACATCCTAACGTAAAAAATTCATCACATGAAACAGAGACTTTGTCATGAGCCCATGAAAGGAAGCCTTCTAATTTTAAATTCTGCCACGATCGCTGTTGTTACAACTTTATGTTTTCTAAGATTCCACCATTGACGAAGCCAATCAAATTTTAATAATCATCCCAATATGTATAGTTTTTGATGTTTTGACCTTTTCATTTGTCTATAGTTGTTGGAGGCATTGGCACAACCCAACCAAATCAATATTCCATGCTTTTGCACTCCCTTTAGTATAAAGAAAAGTTTTAAAAAAAATTAGGCGTGTTAAAAAATTGGAAAATATTTTTATAATATTAAAAAATTATTTGTAATGTGATTTTAAGTGATTCTGTTAAAAATAATCAAAATATTTTGACTTTTTTTTGTTCAACTTATTCAGTAAAAAAAATAAAGGTCACTTTAGTTTTGTGATATATGTGATATAATTGATAAGAAAAACATTCATTGGGTGTACTATTTTCTATTGGAATTTAACTTTTGTATAATCGGAAAACATAAATATTCATTGAACACGCTTAAACTTTTAAATCAACTTTATAAGAATTTGAAAGTTCTTTTTAAATTAAAAATCATATGTTTTAAAAAATTAAAAAAAATCAAATTTACTACTTTCTGAAATGTGATACTTCTAAAAATACTTTAAAAAAAATATAATTTCATTTAAAAAATAATAATCAAATGAAGTTTAATCTCGTGATTGATGTGATATAATTGACAATAAAATCATCCATTGAATGCATGGCTTATTGTTTTTTAAATTTAACTTTTGTATATTTGAAAAACACAAGTATTCATTGAACATGCCTAAACTTTTAGATTAATTTTATAAGAATTTGAAAGTTATTTTTAAATTAAAAAAAATCATATGTTTTAAAAAAACATTTTTTAAAAATTAAAAAATCAAATGTATCACTTTTTAAAGTGTGATTATTCTAAAAACACTTAATAAAAATAAAAAACATATTTTCATTAAAAGAACATAGTCAAATGGACTTTTAATCTCATGATATATGTGATATAATCGATGACAAAAAATCATCCCTCGAATTCATCACTTTTCTTTTCAAATTCAACTTTTGTATATTATGTAATCGTTGAACAAGTCTAAAACTTTTCTATCAATTTTATAAGAATAAGTAAAAAATATTTAAAATAATAAGACAACAAAGAAGATACACGTAGTTGGGACAGTTCTAAAATCATATGATTAAAAATTGAATCATGTAAAGAACAAGACATCTCCAACTTTGGACACCAATAATTCTAACTAATAATAATTAATTCAAAGTTGTCCCCTTTTTCACTGGACTCCTATGTTAGCAAATAGTTCTTATGGATAATTATTTCCTAATATCACTTAATCCACAATTCGTGGGATGCTTTGTTTTGTCCTCCCCTAATATTTTAATCAGTTGACTAAGTCAACTAACTTCTCCCTGGATTCTATTTAATCACCAATGACGTGTCACGTCTCTCTTTCTTAATTGCTTCCTGAATTTTCCAATGGATAACACTCCATTATTGCTAAAGAGTAAACTCCAAGAATGAGAACCGAATCATGGATGACGCACATCGATATTCTCCTTCCCTTCCACGTTTTTTTTTTAGAGATATGAAAAAGGTACATGCTTTAATTGCTGCCTCCCTAAAACGTCATTAAACATTTGTTTGGCCAATTAACTTGTAAAATTAAAATTTTTAATTTTTTTTATTAAATTTAAAGCAACTTTTAGCTTGATTTAAAAAATAATGGTTATAAAAAATGATATTTTCTTAATCATTTTTTAAAACCAAAATCTAATATTTTCATTTGGATACAATGATATCAACGATAAAAAATTATCTATGTCAGAAGAAATTTATCTATTGTAGTTCAATTGAAATAATTTTCGATTATTATTGAACGTAGAATTAGTTTTTGACAATTTATGAATGGATTGATCTTGTTAATTTTATGGATATATTTGATTATATATGTTTTTTTACATTAAAGGTATTTGTCAATGATGAGATTGGTCAAACCCTATTCGTAAACTTTGGTAAAAGTAAAAATAAATTACATAAAAATTGAGATTAGGAGGCTAACGACATTGCTAGAATCAATCACATCGTGGCTTGTGTTAGCAACTAACCTTTATATTTGACCAAATGAAGGGAGATGCTTTGCAAATTTCCTCTGCCGCCTCTCTCTCTCTCTCTCTCTCTTATCATTTTCTCAACTTTCTAAAAGGGCGGAAAGCCTTTTCCATTATAAGAAGCTACAAAAACCACCAACTTTGAAAATATGAGCTCAATTTTTTTCAAATTACATGGTCATTTTCAAGTTGATACAAAGGCATTTCAGGATTACTTGACTTCAAAAAGCAATAGCAGTAAAAAATTTCGGCGTTGATCCCAAGTTACCTAGTACTTAGTGTTGGAAAGGAATGAACGTCAATAAAGTAGCCTCTTCGTACATCTCTCCTCGGACAAAAATTAAAAAAAGTGTCGTCTCGTGCTGCCGCCTCTTCATAGTTCGTACATCTCCATCGGACAAGAATACAAACCTTTCATGCTATATTAACACAAAGGTTTTAGTAAATATCATGGGTTTTGAACCTAAATAAGTTCTCGTTATGTCTTATAAGATTGTGAGATCAATAAGACGAATACCCTTCACGGGTCAAACAAGTCTCTATATTAGGATTGTGGATCGACTTTGATATAATTTATAAAGACTCACTCTTAATTGTATAAATATTATCCACTCTTAACCTAAAAAAATTTCCACAACTTTAAAATACATTTATAAAGTTAAAAAAAGTTTATACTTATATAATGTCAAGAATTTTCCCTCAATTTTATACGATATTAGATGTCATATATCTTACTTGGAAATGTGCAAAAAAAATTGAATTATGAATACCTATTATATATGTTATATTTTTAATTATTTAAAAAAAATGTTTTGGTTTGAAAATTTTGAAAGTTGATTTTATGGATTCGATATATTTGATTTTCTTATCTTTTAACCGATCAAAATAACAGATTTATATATAATTGTTTAATATTTAATGATTTTTTTTATATAATTTATTGTTTTTAAATTATAATTAAATTAATTTTTAAATGTATCCATTATATTTTAGGTTAAAAAACATGCATATATTTTTTGAATTTAGTTTTAAATTTTAAGTTTAGAATTAACTTATATCCACTTAATCATTTAAATCGATTTTAATCAAACTTGGTTTAATTCAATTTTTCCATCAAAAAAGGTCAATTCGATTTTGATTCAAGTATAAATTAACCATATCGATTGAATAAAATTTTCTTTTAAAAGTCACCTTAGTGTCACAGGATGCTTCAAATGACCCTTCCCATGGGCTTATATAGAGCTTAGGAAGCTTCTGGAGACTCTTGGAGCCATCTACACTAAGTCATTGGTGGGAAGAGTGTGGAAGGTTCTAGAGATGCGTAGAGATGTCCACACATCTCTACACTATGGTGGAAGGTATGAGAGAAGTCCAGGGCTTTCTAGTGAATTCTAGAGATTTCTTGTACATAAGGTTGTACATAGATTAGTGTAGGGAGTTCTAGAATATTCTTGATTTGTAAGAAACCCTCCAAGGTTCTAGAGAGTTTCATTGGTGCCTATAAATAGGTGAAACCCTCATTTGGTCAAGGCACCACCCAAATCACTTCTTAACCAAGTAAGTGAGTTTCCAAGCACTTGTAAAGGCTTCTTTGAGTTAATAAGAGCTTTCTTTATTTAAAGAGTTGCATACTAAGCTTCTTAAGTTTTCGAGTCGTGAGCGTCTTAGTCTAGTAAGTTAAGCATTAGGAGTAAGGCTGACTTAGCAAGATCAAGCGTCTTGACTTGCCTAAGTGTCACACGAGCTTAGTGAACGATTAAGTCCGTGACATTAGTCATACTTTTTTGTGTTTCGAGTACCATATATGAGGTCTTATGATACAACCTTAATCTCATTCTTTTATACTTTGGTTTTATCCCCCTGGATCTTTGTTTTTATACCATTTTCTTCTTTTTATTTATTGATTTATATTTCATCATACATTTTAGACAATTTAAAATTAAAGTGTGTTTGTTTTTTTACTTAATTCTAAATAAAACTTTAATGTTTAGTAGTGTTGAATATTAGATTGTTTGTTTTTGTAATATTTTATTTCTATTAAGTATTAAATGTGTAAAGAAAAATCAATATGTTATTTTTTCTATTTAGAAAAAGTTATATATTTTGGTTTTTTTATTCAGTAAAAAGTTTATAATAAGTCGTGAAAAAGTAGAAAAACAAAAAACATAAATTTTGAAAATAAATTACTTTTAGTAAAAAGTCAAAAAAGCAAATACCCTCTAAATACGATAAATGTTAATTCTATCATTCAGGTTTCTTTCTCTCTCTATTTATTACTATGATAAGTAAAAATATTAAGAGATGAGTTATAAATAGATGTCATTAAGGCACGAGGATTCAAAAGAATATAATTGGAATAAAAACAAATTAAATAAAATGACTATTTTGGAGTGATTTTAGTAAACCTGTTTAGTTAAAAAATTGTTTTTGTTAAAACAAAATAGATGTATGATAAAATTTAAGAAATATTTTTTAAAACTTGAAAAATTATTTATATAATTAAAAAAATCACTTATAATGTTTCTTACTAAAATTTAAAATATTTCCGGAGAAATTCTAATTCCGCCCGTCCAAAATTCCAAAATTTCAGGTATAAATTCGTTAATAAGTAAATCTGCTTTTGCAATTGCAAAAGAAGGTGGTAGTTGATATCGTGGGGCATCAGCATATGAGGGTAGGAGCAGTCCACGGTGTTCGACCAGCCGAGGAACCGCGTTGTTTAGGGGGGACCAACCTAAATCTAAATGTGGGGAAGTTTCTAGGAACACGTGGCTTAATTAGAAGCGCTCTCCCTCCAGGAAGCTTCCAAGTTCACGTCACATGTAATTCAAGGCGCTACGTGATTTCCATTTCATGTATTCAGACTTCATACCCTGGGAGAAGCTAAGCTATGCTAAACACAAATGTGATAATTTCTTCTGCAATTAATGCGGATGGTGACATGGCAAATAACGCTTCATCTTATTTCAGTCCATTTGTTTTTATCTAAAATTCAACAGCGAGGTTAGGTGGTGTGGGGCAACCGGAAACCGGTAGCTCTGGTTTCAGCAAAAAGGACTGACTAAATTCAGTGTATTTGGCGATTTCGTACTCGACTTTACAAGCGGCACAAAAAATCCCAATTCGACGTATAGCGATGCCGATGAAATTACGTTTGAAATGTCGCTTCATTTTACTGTCTTTATGATCGTGAAGTCTTTTGTTGGCCTCCAAGCTTCATGCCCAGTTTGAGTCAAGCCGCAGCCATGTGCCTCGAAATAATGTAACTCAAATTTAGTGAAAATTTTGTTAGAGGAATGTGTAGACGAGTCAAGATTTGGTGAGTTGAAAAGTTTGACCTCTTTTATATCATGAATTATTGCATCAAATTTACGGACGCAGGTTTCAATTCAAATATTTCTGAATGCTCTCGAATAGTTTCGGTCCAGTTCCTTTCAAGGTTTTACGAAGCTAGCTAGATATAAGCATCAAGCATCAAATAGAATCTAATTCTATTAACAAATATCGGTCACTCCAAGCAAGCATAATACAATACAAAAGCAGGCATTTTAGAGATTCTAAGTGCATACACGGCCATGGCTGAACGGGTCTTCTCCG
Source organism: Vitis riparia (assembly GCF_004353265.1). Classification (NCBI taxonomy): domain Eukaryota; kingdom Viridiplantae; phylum Streptophyta; class Magnoliopsida; order Vitales; family Vitaceae; genus Vitis; species Vitis riparia. The sequence goes on along the minus strand of NC_048436.1, from coordinate 18,011,685 downwards.
GACATTGCCAGCTTGTGGCATTGTGAATTTCCCCCTTGACGCCACCCATGAACTGTGGGCCCATCGAAATTATACCTGGGGCATCATCTGCCAACTGTAAAATTGAAACAACAGTTTCCTTTTTGACTCAGAAAACCATCAAATCCTCCATGCATGCGCTTTCAAATCAAGTGGCCTGCAGCCTCTTTCGCCATTGCCTTTGTCCACTTCCAAGTTTTTGCAACATATGTTGTAACTTGTAATACACCCATGCAAGTATTTACATTCATATGATGTTAAGAAGACTAGGTAGCATTGGCTTGGGCATTACACTATTGGACTTATTTAGGTAGCATTGGCTTCACTTTAACTAATCGAACCCACAAAAGGAAGAGGCTGATCGGTCTTTTCTCTCTTTCGGTGGGGTTTGTAGTTCCCGTGCGCGACAAAAGCAAGAATTGGGAAGCGAGTGCCCACAGCATTGCTAGTAATAAAAGCGGCCTTGACTCCTGACATAAAATAACACCACATTTGGCCCTACCACAAGATACCACAGCTGCCCCAAATATGGGACCTTCCAAATTGGCGACTTGGGGATCATCTATTCTTGTTATCGTTAATGAAAGCGATGGTCGGTCATAGACAAATGCAAACCTCAGGCTCCATACGTTTCTCACAATGGTCTATTCAAAGAATATTGTCGGCAGGTTCAAAGCACATTTCCAATTCGATTGCATTTATTGTGCAGCATCCAAGCAACCTTCCCGGTCTTTGCCCTCGATTAGTATTATTAGTATAAGTTTATGCTTTGGATGCATTTACATAGAAAGGCGTTTTGAATAATTAAATGAACAGTGGAAGAGAAACCAACCTAAAAAATTTGGAAATTTGTTTTTGAATCAAACACTAGTCGGGGTATGCTTTTAGAAAAATATCACATGACTTGAGGAGATGCAAACAATTGATATCAAGGAGAATGGTATTAGTGTCTTAACAGAGCAAATTCCTCGAAACTGCCTCAGCCAAACCATGAAACTAGGAAATTTCAGCACTAGGAAGTAAAATTCAACTTACAGAAGTTCGTTCTTTCATGATGTTCAAACTAAGATAGGGGGAGACGGTAACTAAAGATTCAAGGGCAAAAAATCTCAAACAATATCCTTGTATTGGAATTTAGAGAGTTAAAAGACACCAAGATGTCGTCCATAAGTGTGTAAATCCACGCTTACACCTTAATGGCATACTTCCTCATGGGATAATACATCTCCTTCTTTTTCTCTCGTTCAGTCTTCAAAGATGCCTGCATATTTGAACAGGAAATAAGCAGTTCAGTTTTTAAAGATGCCCATGTGTACAACATGAATTAAGCAAGGCACTTAACACAAGTGTGATGGAATGAATTATGACATGCACAATAATAAATGATAACAAGAAGTTCAGCAAACTGGTCTTTTACTAAACAATGAGACCCAGTAGCCCATGGACCCATCGGCAAGCTAGCCAAATTAGGGCCAACCTGAAGCCCAGGCCTCCTTCCTCAGTCCTCATCACTCCCTTTCTTTTTCTTTTTTCATCCCCTCATCTCTTCAAACACCTTTGCCCCCTGATATCTTTAACTCTCTCATCTCTTCTCTTCTCTCTTCTCTCCTCTCTTCTCTCTTCTCCCCGGCATCCCCATATTTTCCCACCTAGTCCTGCTGAGTCTCAGTTTGTCTTTTATGTGTGTTAGGCTCAAGCCCAAAGGCCATCCAACCCATTTTTAAACCTCTGGTTCTAAACTTTGCCAATGATTATATAAAATATCAATTTGTCTTATACATGAATTCCATAATCAGAAACCTCACTCACCAGACACAAACGGCTTTCTGAAAGAATCATGTGGTCCATGTCAGAATAGAAAATTAATGTGAATTAAGGAAATATAGTGGTCAAAAGGGGGAAAACAAACTTTAGATATCCTTTTTTTGAGCTTCCACATGTTTACACAGACTGAGCATACTGTTGGTTGCATCTCCTCTCTTAGTTAGGTGCCTATTTACAGGTATTTCTAATTTGTCAACAGAAAAATATATATCACACACAATATATCATTCACAACCCTAGTGTAGAGAGAACAACTGAGACCTCAAAAGACAGCAATACTGGTCTCAAACAAGAGGAATTGGGAGGGGGTGAGGTGGATATGGGCTTAACTATGCAGTTTATGACATTCTTGCCCAAGGTGGTTACTGTCAGAACTTTGAACATTTGCACTCATGCTGTCGAAAACTCTTTAGTGCTTGACCAGACAATGGTCCTTGTAATCACATTGATGACAAACAAAAAGATAATGATGCCTCTATATCAATGAGATCTTAGGCGTTGTTTGGTTATAGAGTGAAGTATGAAAAACATAATACCTCATAAACATTACAGAGATCAAATTCTTAAACAATAGTCAAATTTACAGGAAATGATATTTAATAAATGTAAATCCACATTTTAAATCATCCATACAGAAATTCATCCATAATCTAGTAGAGCTCAGCCTCTTGAGTAAGATTCTTAAAAAAAGAGAAAATGGAAAGAGTTGTTGGCAAGGGCAGTGCAGTATTGGCAACAACAATAGTGGGACCTCTGCCTTTAGAAGGGTTGGCATTGGTTAAGTGCCCCTGTCAGTGGCATTGGCAACAGCAACAAATATAATGTGTGGAAGGAAGCTGACAATTATAGTGGTGTTAGTATACCTATATAAAAAAAAAAAAATCAATTGATTTTTTCTATTTAGCTTATTTAGTAAAAAAAAACAAATGCCACTTTAGTCTCATGATATATGTGATATAATTGATAACAAAAACATTCTGTGAATGTATTATTTTCTTTTGGAATTTAACTTTTGCATAATCAAAAAGCATAAATATTCATTGAACATGCTTAAATTTTTAGATCAACTTTATAAGAATTTGAAAGTTCTTTTTAAATAAAAAAATCACATGTTTTAAAAATTTTAAAAAATCAAATGTATTACTTTCTAAAGTGTTATACATCTAAAAATACTTAAAAAAAAAACATAATTTCATTAAAAAAGCATAATCAAATGAAGTTTAATCTCGTTATTGATGTGATATAATTGACAACAAAATCATCCATAGGATGCATCACTTTTCTTTTTAAATTTAACTTTTGTATATTATATAATCGTTGAACAAGTCTAAATTTTTTCGATCAATTTTATAAGAATGAGTAAAAAAATGTTTAAAATAATAAGACAATAGAGAAGATACACTTAGTTGGGACAGTTCTAAAATCTTATGATTAAAAATTGAAACCTGTAAAGAACACGACATCTCCAACTTTGGACACCAATAATTCTAACTAATAATAATTAATTAAAAGTTGTCCCTTTTTTTCAATTGACTACTATGTTAGCAAATAGTTCTTATGGACAATTATTTCCTAATATCACTTAATCCACAATTCGTGGGATGCTTTGTTTTTTCCTCCCCTAATATTTTAATCAGTTGACTAAGTCAACTAACTTCTCCCTGGATGCTATTTAATCACCAATGACGTGTCACGTCTCTCTTTCTTAATTGCTTCCTGAATTTTCCAATTGATAACACTCCATTATTGCTAAAGAGTAAACTCCAAGAATGAGAACCGAATCATGGATGACGCACATCGATATTCTCCTTCCCTTCCACGTTTTTTTTTTTAGGGATATGAAAAAGGTACATGCTTTAATTGCTGCCTCCCTAAAACGTCATTAAACATTTGTTTGGCCAATTAACTTGTAAAATTAAAATTTTTAATTTTTTTTATTAAATTTAAAGCAACTTTTAGCTTGATTTAAAAAATATAAAAAATAATGGTTATAAAAAATGATGTTTTCTTAATCATTTTTTAAAACCAAAATCTAATATTTACATTTGGATATAATGATATCAATGATAAAAAATTATGTGTCAAAGAAATTTATCTGTTATTGTTCTTAGTTTTTGACGATTTATGAATCGATTGATGTTATTAATTTTATGGATATATTTGATTATATTTCTTTTTTTATATTAAAGGTATTTGTCAATGATGGGATTGGTCAAACTCTATTGGTAAACTTTGGTAAAAGTAAAAATAAATTACATAAAAATTGAGATTTTTTTAATAATTAGGAGGCTAACGACATTGCTAGAATCAATCACATCATGGCTTGTGTTAGCAACTAACCTTCATATTTGACCCAATGAAGGGAGATGCTTTGCAAATTTCCTCTGCCGCCTCTCTCTCTCTCTCTCTCTTATCATTTTCTCAACTTTCTAAAAGGGCGGAAAGCCTTTTCCATTATAAGCTACAAAAACCACCAACTTTGAAAATATGAGCTCAATTTTTTTCAAATTCCATGGTCATTTTCTAGTTGATACAAAGGCATTTCAGGATTACTTGACTTCAAAAAGCAATAGCAGTAAAAAATTTCGGCGTTGATCCCAAGTTACTTAGTACTTAGTGTTGGAAAGGAATGAACGTCAATAAAGTAGCCTCTTCGTACATCTCTCCTCGGACAAAAATTAAAAAAAGTGTCGTCTCGTGCTGCCGCCTCTTCATATTCGTACATCTCCTTCGGACAAGAATACAAACCTTTCATGCTGTATTCAATAAGATAAATACTCTTCATGGCTCAAACAAGTCTCTATATTAGTACTAAGGATCGACTTTGATATCATTTATAAAGATTTATTTTTAATTATATAAATATTATCCACTCTTAACTTAAAAGAGTCTTCATAACTTTAAAACACATTTATAAAATTAAAAAGAGTTCATACTTATATAATGTAAAAAATTTTCCCTCAATTTTATACGAGATTAGATGTCATATCTTACTTGAAAATGTGCAAAAAATTGAATTATGAATACCTATTATATATGTTATATTTTTAATTATTTAAAAAGAATGTTTTGTTTTGAAAATTTCTAAAGTTGATTTTATGGATTCGATATATTTAATTTTCTTATCTTTTAACCGATCAAAATAACAGATTTATATATAATTGTTTAATATTTAATGATTTTTTTTTATATAATTTATTGTTTTTAAATTAAATTAATTTTTAAATGCATCAATTATATTTTAGGTTAAAAAACATGCGTATATTTTTTAATTTAGTTTTAAATTTTAAGTTTAGAATTAACTTTTATCCACTTAATCATTTAAATCGATTTTAATCAAACTTGGTTTAATTCAATTTTTCCATAAAAAAGGTCAATTCAATTTTGATTCAAGTATAAATTAACCATATCGATTGAATAAAATTTTCTTTTAAAAACTACCTTAGTCATACTTTTTTGTGTTTCGAGTACCATATATGAGGTCTTATAATACAACCTTAATCTCATTCTTTTATACTTTGGTTTTATCTCCTGGATATTTATTTTTATACCATTTTCTTCTTTTTTTATTTATTGATTTATATTTCATCGTACATTTTAGACAATTTAAAATTAAAGTGGTGTTTGTTTTTTTATTTAATTGTAAATAGAACTTTAATACTTAATAGTGTTAAATATTAGGTTATTTATTTTTATAGTATTTTATTTCTATTAAATATTAAATGTGTAAAGAAAAATCAATATATTATTTTTTTTATTTAAAAAAAGTTACATATTTTATTTTTTTTATTTAGTAAAAAATTTATAATAAGTTGTGAAAAAATAGAAAAAACAAACAATTCTGAAAATAAATTACTTTCAATAAAAAGTAAAACAAACAAAGAGCCTCTAAGTACAATAAATGCTAATTCTATCCTTCAGGTTTCTTTTTTTCTCTATTTATATACTAAGATAAGTAAAATTATTAAGAGATGAGTTATAAATAGATGCCATTAAGGCACGAGGATTCAAAAGAATATAATTGGAATAAAAACAAATTGAATAAAATGACTATTTGGGAGTGATTTTAGTAAACTGTTTAATTAAAAAAGTGTTTTTGTAAAAACAAAATAGATGTATCATAAAATTTAAGAAATAATTTTTAAAACTTGAAAAATTATTTATATAATTAAAAAAATCACTTATAATGTTTCTTACTAAAATTTAAAATATTTCCGGAGAAATTCTAATTCCGCCCGTCCAAATTTCCAAAATTTCGGGTATAAATTCGTTAATAAGTAAATCTGCTTTTGATTGCAAAAGAAGGTGGTAGTTGATACCGTGGGGCATCAGCATATGAGGGTAGGAGGACCAGCCGAGGAACCGCGTTGTTTAGGGGGGACCAACCTAAATCTAAATGTGGGGAAGTTTCTAGGAACACGTGGCTTAATTAGAAGCTCTCTCCCTCCAGGAAGCTTCCAAGTTCACGTCACATGAAATTCAAGGCGCTACGTGATTTCCATTTCATGTATTCAGACTTCATACCCTGGGAGAAGCTAAACTATGCTAAACACAAATGTGATAATTTCTTCTGCAATTAATGCGGATGGTGACATGGCAAATAACGCTTCATCTGATGTCAGTCCATTTGTTTTTATCTAAAATTCAACAGCGAGGTTAGGCGGTGTGGGGCAACCGGAAACCGGTAGCTCTGGTTTCAGCAAAAAGGACTGACTAAATTCAGTGTATTTGGCGATTTCGTACTCGACTTTACAAGCGGCACAAAAAATCCCAATTCGACGTATAGCGATGCCGATGACATTACGTTTGAAATGTCGTTTCATTTTACTGTCTTTATGATCGTGAAGTCTTTTGTTGGCCTCCAAGCTTCATGCCCAGTTTGAGTCAAGCCGCAGCCATGTGCCTCGAAATAATGTAACTCAAATTTAGTGAAAATTTTGTTAGAGGAATGTGTAGACGAGTCAAGATTGGGTGAGTTGAAAAGTTTGACCTCTTTTATATCATGAATTATCGCATCAAATTTACGGACGCAGGTTTCAATTCAAATATTTCTGAATGCTCTCGAATAGTTTCGGTCCAGTTCCTTTCAAGGTTTTACGAAGCTAGCTAGATATAAGCATCAAGCATCAAATAGAATCTAATTCTATTAACAAATATCGGTCACTCCAAGCAAGCATAATACAATACAAAAGCAGGCATTTTAGAGATTCTAAGTGCATACACGGCCATGGCTGAACGGGTCTTCTCCGGACATTGCCAGCTTGTGGCATTGTGAATTTCCCCCTTGACGCCACCCATGAACTGTGGGCCCATCGAAATTATACCTGGGGCATCATCTGCCAACTGTAAAATTGAAACAACAGTTTCCTTTTTGACTCAGAAAACCATCAAATCCTCCATGCATGCGCTTTCAAATCAAGTGGCCTGCAGCCTCTTTCGCCATTGCCTTTGTCCACTTCCAAGTTTTTGCTACATATGTTGTAATACACCCATGCAAGTATTTACATTCATATGATGTTAAGAAGACTAGGTAGCATTGGCTTGGGCATTACACTATTGGACTTATTTAGGTAGCATTGGCTCCACTTTAACCAATCGAACCCACAAAAGGAAGAGGCTGATCGGTCTTTTCTCTCTTTCGGTGGGGTTTGTAGTTCCCGTGCGCGACAAAAGCAAGAATTGGGAAGCGAGTGCCCACAGCATTGCTAGTAATAAAAGCGGCCTTGACTCCTGACATAAAATAACACCACATTTGGCCCTACTACAAGATACCACAGCTGCCCCAAATATGGGACCTTCCAAATTGGCGACGACTTGGGGATCATCTATTCTTGTTATCGTTAATGAAAGCGATGGTCGGTCATAGACAAATGCAAACCTCAGGCTCCATACGTTTCTCACAATGGTCTATTCAAAGAATATTGTCGGCAGGTTCAAAGCACATTTCCAATTCGATTGCATTTATTGTGCAGCATCCAAGCAACCTTCCCGGTCTTTGCCCTCGATTAGTATTATTAGTAGAAGTTTATGCTTTGGATGCATTTACATAGAAAGGCGTTTTGAATAATTAAATGAACAGTGGAAGAGAAACCAACCTAAACAATTTGGAAATTTGTTTTTGAATCAAACACTAGTCGGGGTATGCTTTTAGAAAAATATCACATGACTTGAGGAGATGCAAACAATTGATATCAAGGAGAATGGTATTAGTGTCTTAACAGAGCAAATTCCTCGAAACTGCCTCAGCCAAACCATGAAACTAGGAAATTTCAGCACTAGGAAGTAAAATTCAACTTACAGAAGTTCGTTCTTTCATGATGTTCAAACTAAGATAGGGGGAGACGGTAACTAAAGATTCAAGGGCAAAAAATCTCAAACAATATCCTTGTATTGGAATTTAGAGAGTTAAAAGACACCAAGATGTCGTCCATAAGTGTGTAAATCCACGCTTACACCTTAATGGCATACTTCCTCATGGGATAATACATCTCCTTCTTTTTCTCTCGTTCAGTCTTCAAAGATGCCTGCATATTTGAACAGGAAATAAGCAGTTCAGTTTTTAAAGATGCCCATGTGTACAACATGAATTAAGCAAGGCACTTAACACAAGTGTGATGGAATGAATTAAGACATAAACAATATTAAATGATAACAAGAAGTTCAGCAAACTGGTCTTTTACTAAACAATGAGACCCAGTAGCCCATGGACCCATCGGCAAGCTAGCCAAATTAGGGCCAACCTGAAGCCCAGGCCTCCTTCCTCAGTCCTCATTACTCCCTTTCTTTTTCTTTTTTCATCCCCTCATCTCTTCAAACACCTTTGCCCCCTGATATCTTTAACGCTCTCATCTCTTCTCTTCTCTCTTCTCTCCTCTCTTCTCCCTTCTCCCCAGCATCCCCATATTTTCCCACCTAGTCCTGCTGAGTCTCAGTTTGTCTTTTTATGTGTGTTAGGCTCAAGCCCAAAGGCCATCCAACCCATTTTTAAACCTCTGGTTCTAAACTTTGCCAATGATTATATGAAACATCAATTTGTCTTATACATGAATTCCATAATCAGAAACCTCACTCACCAGATACAAACGGCTTTCTGAAAGAATCATGTGGTCCATGTCAGAATAGAAAATTAATGTGAATTAAGGAAATTTAGTGGTCAAAAGGGGGAAAACAAACTTTAGATATCCTTTTTTTGAGCTTCCACATGTTTACACAGACTGAGCATACTGTTGGTTGCATCCCCTCTCTTAGTTAGGTGCCTATTTACAGGTATTTCTAATTTGTCAACAGAAAAATATATATCACACACAATATATCATTCACAACCCTAGTGTAGAGAGAACAACTGAGACCTCAAAAGACAGCAATACTGGTCTCAAACAAGAGGAATTGGGAGGGGGTGAGGTGGATATGGGCTTAACTATGCAGTTTATGACATTCTTGCCCAAGGTGTTTACTGTCAGAACTTTGAACATTTGCACTCATGCTGTCGAAAACTCTTTAGTGCTTGACCAGACAATGGTCCTTGTAATCACATTGATGACAAACAAAAAGATAATGATGCCTCTATATCAATGAGATCTTAGGCGTTGTTTGGTTATAGAGTGAAGTATGAAAAACATAATACCTCATAAACATTACAGAGATCAAATTCTTAAACAATAGTCAAATTTACAGGAAATGATATTTAATAAATGTAAATCCACATTTTAAATCATCCATACAGAAATTCATCCATAATCTAGTAGAGCTCAGCCTCTTGAGGAAGATTCTTAAAAAAGAGAAAAAATGGAAAGAGTTGTTGGTAAGGGCAGTGCAGTATTGGCAACAACAATAGTGGGACCTCTGCCTTTAGGAGGGTTGGCATCGGTTAAGTGCCCCTGTCAGTGGCATTGGCAACAGCAACAAATATAATGTGTGGAAGGAAGCTGACAATTATAGTGGTGTTAGTAGTGGTTTGATTTGGTGTTGAACAGTATATGGTGAGAGTAGTGGTGGTGACAGTGGCCACTGGCCTCACATTGGCAGTGGTCAAGTGTCTGCTGCAGTTACAGTGCAGCACAAGGGTCAATAAAAATGGTAATGGCTACACAATGGGGTAGTGAAAACAAAGGCTACAACTTCTTTAGCACTTAGAACAATGTTGGTGATAGAAATAGAGAGGCATCAATGATAAAGGTGAAACTAGTGACTGCACAAAGCAACAATTGTTATGGTAATGGTGGCCTTGGCAGTGTTTACAAACATGGAGAAACTCAATCTAGGAATACATATACCTAAATTTACATGCAAGTGACAAAGAGTGAATTTAGTAGGCCATATTTTATAATTTGTAAAATTAAAGGCCCTCACTTATAAAATCCTGAAAACCCAATATAATTTGGAGATTTCATTTTGGAAAATGCAGTCCATGATAACCAAACACAAATTTTCATTAAAAAAAATGCATGTCAACCATCATTTTTGATTGGCATATAATAACACTAATGCATGTCAACCATCATACAACTTCATTTTGCAAAACAAAAAACACCCAGAGCCCCATCTTAGGGAAAACCCTATTAATTTGACCTAATAAGATAGATAGCTTGAACACAACCTAGCTGCACATTTTTAGATCGGATTTGGCATTCACAACCATCATCTTAAGCATAAAAGTATCATGTTAAAGTGGTCACCGCTGGCCTTGTGCTGCAATGACCTCTACACTACTGCCCTGTCATAGCTGAAAAATCATTGGCTTCATTCTAACGTGTAACCTGCCTGTTGAAATGGTGCTTCTCAAGGAACCAATAAAATGGGGTATGTGGAGACCAATTTGATTCTGGATACCACCTAGGAAAGATGGTTTAACTCAATTGAAATCTTGCCCATCTAAAGAGTTTTCATCATCAAGTTGCTCTATTTTCATACGAACCTTTGATTTCAAAATAACAACCTTGTATGCTGAATTTACCCATTTCTTCAATCATCATAGTTTACATTTTATATTATTACTTTCCCAAGATAGGGCTTCGGAATGAGACTATCCAAAACTCAAAAGTTCAAAATCTAGCCATTAACAACATGATATTGAGCAGTCCAAACGGGCAACAAAATGTTCTTTCCAAAAATTACAAGCAAGGGATGATTCAGAAATAAACTAAAGCAATCACTAAGCCTTCACGTATGAAATTTAAAGCATATAACATGGAAGTTAAAATCATCCATCATTAGTAACTTAATCATTGCTCAAACATACATGGATGAAATGTGAACGCTAGCAATTCGATAACAGAAACAGAAAATGCTTGAGAGTATAGAAGTGCACCTGATGCTTAGTAAGGCGTTTCCTGATAGCTCTGGTCTTCTTAGGACGCAAATCCAGAGGCAGGAACTTCTTCTTCTTGTAAGCTTCCCTCAAAGCAGCCTTCTGCTTCTGGGAAATCACTGTCAACACCTGCGCAATCGACAGCCTCACCACCTTTCTGCACCCACACAGAAAACAGCATTAAAATCAATCACCGTAATAGCATATTTGTATTTTCAGACCCAATCACTCATTCATTAGTTTCAAAGAAAACCCAAGAAAGACAATTTTACAAATCCCATTTTATCGACTCTCAGTTACCAATTCCTTTTCCTTTCCAGATTCTCTCAGCAACCAAACAGTTTAGTCAATTTGATAAACATATATAAATATAAACAGAGAGAAAGTAGTACATCTTAGAAAGCTTGTTGGGAGCACCACCAGTGACCTTGGCGACTCGGAGAAGAGCGAGCTCTGCTTTCAGCTCCTTCAATTGGGCCAACAGATCGGCCTTAGGCTTACCTCTCAGCTCGTGAACCTTGATCCTCGCTTTTCAGTCCACAATTTCAGTACAAACAAAAGAAAGGAAAAAAAAAAAAAAAACTTCAGATCGATTGAGAGAATGGAAGCATGAACCAAATGCGGAGATTCAAGAGAAAAAAAAAATTGAAAAATGATATTGCTCTTGTTGTTGTTGCTTTCTTCTTACCCATGTGTGTGTCTTCGTGATCCGCAACGGCGTCCTTCTCTCACTCTGGTACACACTGACAAAACCCTAGCCCTAGACCATTGTTTAATACCACTCCGTCTCCAAAACCCTAATTCACATTGCACCGGGATGAAAGTTGGGCGGGTTGACCCGACCCAAATCGACCAGACTCAGAGCTTGGGCCGCTCATCAATTTAAAATTAACTTAAAACTTACAAAAAAAGAGATTGGGTTATGAGCCTTGACAATAGAGTAGCCAAATTTTGGGCTTTCATTAGTGAGCTTTGAGGGCTGGCCCAAACCAAATTAAACTCTGTAGAGCTAAATATTTTATTTGAAATTTTATTGTTTTCTTGTTTTTAATTTTTAGTGTTTTCTTATGAGAACCTCAAGTGCTTTTATAAAACACTCTGAAGTGTTTTTAAAATTTTTTCCAGAAGTCTAAAAAATCTACTTTCCTAACACTTTCAACAGGTTATTGGGCCTCTGATCTGGTTGGTGAATGGGTTTCTGTGGATCCAAGTTTTCCCAAGTCTGAACTGGTGGAGAGGTTGTTTGTTCTCGTTTATAGGACATTGATTGCCAATTCATACTTGATTACCACTTCCAAAGGAACAACACTCTCTTCCAAATGTCTCCATGGGTGATGCCTTTCTTGGTCAAGAATGCCCTCCTTAATTGGTATGGTGCCTTTGTAACGAAGAAAAGGAAGAAGGCATGGAAAATAGCTCTTTTGTGATTATTTTAAACCCTATGAAAGGAGAGAAGTTGAAAATCTTTTGAAGATTATGATTTGACGGATCAAATTATTTTACGGTTGTTTATGTACATACTTGTGGAATGGGTCGGGATACACTTGGATTTTAGTTCATTGTCTTTATTTGATTCTATTGATGGATTGGGTTGTAAGTGAGATCATGCTATCTTTTTTCTGTGTACTCCTTTTCTATTTTTAGTCTTGGTGTCTTGTATAAATTGTTTATACTTTTGTGTCTTTTTTAGATACTAAAAGGATATATGAAATACTCATAATTGGTTGTTAAATGAAATCAACACACAATTGATTCTGAGTATGTCCGTAGAACTCTTAACGCAACCAGTAGATGATCCACTAAACAGAAAAACGCAAAGAGGAGAGTTGCTAGGAGTCCCCAAGACCCCTTAGCTTCATATTCTGAGCTCTTCTTGATGATGACCCCAAAATGGTTTTTCAGTAATTTAGATAGCAGTAGGGCACCCATCTATAACCACTCTCTAATCTCTACGATCAACCTATATATCCATCACAATTCACAAACATCCTCAGTTTCTTATGACCACAACCCAAAAGCCTCCTCCAACTGTCCTTTCTGAAACCAAAAGAAGGTCATCCTTGTCCTCGTCGTGTTCCAACGACTTCTGTACTACAGTCCATGATGTCACCATGGGGACATCTGGGTCACAGGCCATGGCCTTCCGCAAAGCAAAAGGGGGCCTCAACCCCACCACCTTGTAAAAATAACCTTTTTTCTGTGGCCTTATCTCGGCGCTTCCTGTGTTATCATAGGTTTATAATTGCGCCATCTTGTCATAAAAAGCATACCATACCAGCTCCACTGCCAAATGATCCCCACAATACAGGTAGCAAAACATTGAATGGCACGCTTGCATGCTTTTCCCAAACATTGATGGAGACTGATACATACAACCTAGATAATATCTGGGCTTTGAGGGAATCCTATGAAAAATATATGGAATGGCTCCTATGTCATTCTGTATGAACACTACTGATCAATTAGAAAAGGGGGTTTCCAGATGGTGTGAAGAAACTTGATTAAGCTAAATAGTTCTCTCACTTTTCAGCAGCTGGATCATATGGGTAGTTGCCCAATCCCATCTGGCCTGCAGCCCCAGCCACCGCATTGACTGTCAGCTTCAACCTCTGAAAAAGAAGTCATGTTCATAGCACATGATAATTCCTTTGGAAATTGCCAGGTTTCCATGAGAGCTGTCTGTGTCCGTTAGGAAAAAGAAAAAAGAAAAAACAGAACATGGGAAAAAAAAACCCATAAAATTATCAACCACAAATGGCATTAAGTAATGAACAGAGAAAATTAAGGACTGTGTCCTTGGCAGGGATAGATGCAAACAACATATGCTAACAGAGACATTGAGAAATGTGTAGCTGATGAGCTTAGTTTAAAAATTAGAAAAGAAGAAGAAAGAAAAAAGGGAACCCAGAAAAGAGGAGGTAAATTAATAATAAATAAGATACCCTTAATCCTCCCGCCAATGGCAGCCCCACATCTTTAATCGCGTGATTATAAAACAAATGATTTGAAGGAGACCCACACAACATTATGAATTGTTTTAGGGAATGGATAAAAGAGAGAAGGATATTTGAAAAAGACACACACAAACAATGTGAGAGAGGCACTACCCTAACAGTGTGAAGGGATAAAAAGTAAACAAAGACAGAATTAATGTCAAATAAACATATGACATATGGATTTGGTAATTATGACTAGGTGGTAAGAGATGGAATTAAAGGTAATGGAGAGTCCTGGCCTTTATGCTGCTAATTTTTCTTTAATTAGGATTTTGAATATGGGGCCATCCTTTTTTTCCCATGGCAGGTTCACCCACATGCATCTAAGGACAGAAAACTACCTGGTACTGAATCATCATGCAAGGCAGCTAATAGAGACTACTCATGAGTGTGCTTTTGATTTCAACTTTGAACATCAATTGTGTTCCAAGAATAAATTAAACATCCTTCATGTGCTTATGATTATGTGCCTGAGAGTGAACAACTTCTATCCTTGATAATTAAGTTTTGCAGGACCCCTTTACAGAAATTTCAGGGACCATGGCATCATGAAGACGAGGAAAATGAGGATGTCCAAATCTATTATTTGGCATGTAGACCCTATATAGATACTGGTTCTAGTTCCTCTTGTTAACCCTTTATGGATTAATATTGTAAAATCTCATCTGCATGGAAGTCCAATTCTTATCGACTCTCCTCAATTTAGCATCACAAAACAGTTCAAACCTGCACAAGACTCAACATGTCATGAGTTGTGAGGGCCAGCTCTGAAGTGAACCAACTGATGCTTAATTGGTAGGAAAGTTAAAGATGATAAATAAGACAGAACCATGTGTTTTATTTCTATCTGTTACTGGCTTTAGTTTAAGATTGTGTTTGTCTCATCTTAATCTTCATTTTGTTTAAGAACAAATTGTTTAAGGTCCGAATATCATCATAATTTGTCGTCATTTTACTGATCGAATTTAGCATGTGAACAATTGCGGACTTTTTGACTGTTGCTTTGTCGAGTCCGGTTCTAATCCTGGAATTTGGGTCCACTTTCTCAATTCTTCAAGAACTTGTTTGAACTCTTCTACATGTTATGCTAGAATTCAATTCAATACCCAATAAAGTAGACATAAACTAAAGCTTTTGTCAAATTTTTTTTTTATGAGAATCACCAGTATTTTATCATGAATTATTAAAGGAAGAAGTTAATAAACTCTCAGCAGTTGCCCATCTTTTAAGTTTGAATACAGAGGAAACTGAAGTGTTTGGAAGGAAGAGATGTTTGGCCTAGCCCAATTAGAAGAAACTTACCCCTAAAATAGGGCATTTTTTAATTAACAAATGCTGACATCCTAGCAGAAGAATAATAGAGATCAACAATCACAATGGAGAAGGAACTAACAACCATGACTAATATTTATGAAAGCATAGGCCAAGGTGGGGTAGTCCCAGTTTAAGAGTCCATGGAAACTGTATTTGCTTCACGCTCTCTCATTGAATTTGTTCTTTTTCTTCCTTCACATTGCTGGATTTCTGGTGCCAAAGAGACTGCAGAACTTGAATCTTTGTCAACTTCAAAAACAGATTACTTCACATACTCCAAAGTGTCCATCTACCATATGTGTGTGTTTACTGTTATTTAATTTATCAAACAATGATGTGTTAATAATAAGATTGGTTACAGGTTTGAAAGTTGCCCTATATGCTATTAGTAGTGGTAGTAATCATAACACCCCAACAAGATGAACACAACTTGTTCACCCAAAACATAAACAAATAAAAGTCCAACACAACTTTGAAGGTTAGGATTAATCATATCCCTCCAAAGTTTCATTATTCATTTGTTCCTGTAGGACCTTGCAGCTGCTTTTTCTTCTCTCTCTGTCTCTGTCTCTGTCTGTCTCTCTCTTTCTCATCCATCAAGTTTAAAAGAAGATTAGTTGGCCTCATACGAAAGATCATTCTCCAACGCTCCACCTTTCTACATATCAAATTCAGCTTCACTAAGCCAGTGATTCTATCTAAGTTATTCCCATATTCTGCCAAACATGAAAGGAGTGGATCTCTTCTGTGCTTCTCCAGCTTCTACAGCCATATGTTCAAGCATGGATCAGCGCTCCATGGTCCGCCGCGGCACCAGGCCCATCAACCACCATAATCCTTATCTCGGTGATAGGCGAAGAAGCCGGCCACTTGCGCCTGTCCCATGTTCATCTCGGTTACCCATCAGTCCTACGCTTCACCATCAGAAGAGTAGAAAGAGTTCTGCTAAGCAAACTGATCTCAGGAGGAAGAGCTCTGCTGACAAAAATGATCTAACCAGCCCTCCTGGTTCCTCCAGATATCTTCTAAGTGACACACCTTTCTTCAACTTGTTACCGGACTCTGATCGTGTCTCAGCATTCGTTCCTACACAAACTGCAAGGCCACTGGTTCCTACACAAACTACAAGGCCACTGGTTCCTACACAAACTACAAGGCCACTGGTTCCTACAAAAACTGCAAGGCCTCGGCGCCTGAACTCGAATGATTCTCCTGCCTTAGTATCATCTTCATCTGCTCGTTCCCACGACCAGGTTCTTTTTGTTCCCCCACATCAAATTGAAGGTTTTTTTTTTTTGCAAGAAATTTCATGCGTATTATAATTGTTATTATCATTTGGTTTTGCAGGTGGTGGTTTTGTGGGTATCATTGCATTGCAAGGGGTGTGAAGGAAAGCTGAGAAAACACATATCCAAAATGGAAGGTAAGTTTAGTACACAGAAAAGTATGCTTTACAACTCAATCTTCCAAAATTTCTTGTGGAAATCCGTGAGAATTACTCTTCTTTTCATTTAAACATGAATTATGAGATGTCTATATCCTTTTTCTACGAAAAGAAACCAAGTCGGTTTCATGAGTTGTCCTCCAATTCTTAAGCACTACAATTCAAAGAAACATTGTTCCATTTTCCACAGGCGTGACATCATTCAGTATAGATTTGGCCACAAAGAAAGTGACTGTAATTGGAGACGTGACCCCCTTAGGAGTGCTTGCAAGCGTGTCGAGGGTGAAGAATGCACAACTCTGGCCATCTCCAACATCTTCCTCATCGCCATTGTCATCCTCGGCCATGACTAGCCTCACTTACTGATTGCTGGAACCAAGCTCTTAGATTTTTTTTTTCTTTCTTTTAATTGAACTAGCTTGAAGTACTAGCAGGTGTGCATGAATGTTTAGCTGATGCTATATCGCAAATTTGTAACGTAAATGTAAAACCTTATCATGGGTTCTGAACCATAATCTTTAGTTGTTCAAAAGAAAAAGTGTTTGTTTGGTTATATTTCTCTTGTGATCTCTGCTCATCACTTCTTGGAACAAGTAATGGTGTCTTTCTAAATATTCCCTTTCTCTTTCAAATTTAAAATCCCTGCTTGGGCTGGCATCTCCAAACATATGTCTTCTAGTTTACTACTTCCCATATAATATACACAGGGTTGAGGAGAGCATGTGATTCAGATTGTACTGTGATCATATATGCACAAAAAACCAGGTCACAGAGTCAGAGACCCTTGTTGTAAAAGCTTAAATCATAGCTAGGGAGAATGACTTAATGACATACTATCATATATCCTCCTTATGGAATACCATGAAAATTATAATGATCTCCAAGGCAAAGCACCATGGACATGTGAGTGATACAGTACTTTGAGTGGTGTACTAGTAAGAATATGATAGCACATAAACATCATGACAATGTGCAGAGAGTGGGGAATGCATGCGACACTCAATAGCATGTAAGGATGTGGTGCTTCTTCTTTTTCTTTTTAATTTCCTTCTGGATGTGTCCATGGAAGTGGTGAGCTGTTCTTCTCTTTGGGGTTTTGAATTTGGAGTGTAATGATGCTACCTTCTCTTTTGGAGATATGCTGTCTAGTGCCCTACAAACTCTAAAATCACACATCTCGACTCAAGAGTTTGCACATAAACTCAGTAAATGAAAATAAATATCAATAAGATTCAAACCCAGCTATGGATTATTGACCAATATAATGGGATTATAATCTTATGGATTGAAAAAATGGGAATGGATAAAGAAAAATATGGGAGGAGACTAAAACCACTCTTCCAATTTCCACAGAAGAAGCCAAACAAATAAAAAAAAAATCTCTTATCTTGGGATGTAGAAATCCTCCTACCAGTCCCAACCTTGGTGGAATTCCTTCCACCCACCATGAACAAAAATGATGACACCAAGGAATACTTTTGGTTGCAAGTCTCTTTCAAAATTTCCAATGGTGGGCCTGTTTGTTTCCTTTCTAGTTTGGCTTTTGGGACTTTCCAAGTTCTCTTAACTAACTTATAGGACAAAATAGACTTTGGAATACCAATGGATGTAGAAGCAGCTTTAAAAAGAAAAAAAAAAACTAAATCAATAGGATTTGATTTGATTTTCTTTTCTCCTTTGTTTCCCTTTTTTTCCTTGAGATGTTTTCGTGGCTTTAATTTTCTTTGACTAAATCTTGGTCGGCTGGAAAAGAAAATACTGGAAAATAAAGTTGAAATGGAAGCACCCATCAAGGGATTATATAATGTTTATGGGAGACATTCGATAATTTAGAGCGGCGCACCATCAATGGCCATGGATTTGGGGTTTGAAAACCATCTTTTTCCTTGGTGAGTGGTGGTGTTTGGATGCAGTGAAATGATATGGGAATTTATTTCTCACCCAAACACATGATTGCAGATTCAAGAATTGATAGATATGTTTTACTATGCAACCAAACAGGGTAGCAAGAAAGTTGAAAATGACAGAGATGAGGATGAGGAGAGGGACCAAAACCTAAAATGTTAGAATCGTATCCATAATTTTGCTTGGGTCATGTCCTTTTTTGAGACATGGCTCCATATTTCATGTTGGGTATGGTTGAAACTTTAAATGGTATAATTTCCACATGATTAGCTTATCTTTGAAAGCTGCTATAAAAGATCAAAACCTAGGCTTTGTTAAAGGCTTGGTATAGCCCGCCCTTCATATCATTGTAGATGCACATGAACAGAAACAGCATTACAGGACCCATAGCTGTTTTATTTTAATGGAAAAGGTAACATCGAGTTTGATGAAAGGTAGAAAAGTTCTCCATCCCTGTCATGATCAACTGATCATTCATCAGTGAAGCACTTTGTCTTTCCCACAAACGATTGGTTTTCTTGGAGAAAAATGGAAAGGAATGGAAAAGGATATCAAGCCCTCCTTTTTTTGTGGTCCAAAGATAGTAGAAAACAATAATAAAAATTAGAGAAAAATTTGTATCTGAAATTTCTCATTTCTCCCACAATGATGATTGTAGGCAGCTTGTCTATGACATATTGGCATATGGGAAAACAGACTTGGATGAGGCAAAATTGAGTTTACAGCCAAAGTAGTATTTCTTTGGAAAAAAAAAACCCAAACTAATCCAGTTTTCAAACGATTTGCCAAAATACTCTTTTGAATCCACATCAACAATTCATATCAACAATCCACATCAACAAGTCATCTTCGTCAAACTTGTTTTTTTTACTTTGGAAACCCAATTTTTTCTCGAAATCAACAATTCAGAAAGTATTCTCTTCTCCGCGGCTCCACCATCTGCGGCTCCATTTTCTGTCCTCACCGGCTGCGGCTCCCACCAGTGGCTCCCACCAGCAGCTAGGTAAATTTTTTTCGGGTTCATGAGTTTTTTCCCACTCATTTTCCTTAGCTTTCTCACCAACCAAACAGAGGAAAACAAGTTGTTTTGAAAATTTTAAAAATCTCAAGTTGTTTTCAATTTCATAACTATCCAAAAAACTTGAAAAACCCTTTCCTCCACCTTGTATTCCTCTTATCCTGGAACCTGAAAAACCCTAACCTTTGCCTCATTTTCCTCTCATCTCGGAATCCTGATAACTGTTGATCTGCCCATGATTCATCTTCATCGTGATCCAAAATATGGATTTCGGATTGGATGAAGGTGGGGGAGAGAGAGAGACTTGGAGAGGTTAAGGTTTTTTCGGATTGGGGTTTCGAAAGGGAGAAAAAAAAAAATCTTTTTTCTATAAAAATGGAGTTAATATATTGGAAATTAACATAGTTACAATGCATCAAGTGACTATTAATTTTAGAAAAGAATATGTTTCAGTGAGTTCCTCAAAATTGGGACAAATGGTCTATTGCTATCTGGCTTTGATTATACCTGGAATAATGATGATGTATTACAGGATAGGGCCACCCCTGATGAATTTGTGACTACAATATCATTTGGTTTATTATTTTTTGTTATCCCTGCACATGAAGTGTAAATTTTTCTTTTTAGCCAATTCCAATCACAAATTGGATGATGATAACTGTTGATGATGTTTTTTTCCTTTTAACTTTTCTTGGATAAGTATGTGAAATATGTTATTATGCCTTGGTTATTAAAATGAGAGTTTACTGACTGAAAGTTGAAGGGTTTGAAATTAAATATGGCCTTTAGCAGGGTGCTTAGGGGAAACCTATGAAATCCCAATATGGAATGGAAATACACTCCTGCTTAATGTAGAGCTTAATGTACTGATCTTTGCTTTACACTGATCAAAGCACGCTCTTCACATTAGTGCTAATTTTTCATATTTTTTGTGGCATATTTTACATGTTCAACTTTCTCAACCATTACTACTGGTAAAATTTCAATAGCCTTACAATTACTCGCTCCCGGATAGAAGCTTCAATTCCTCACAAACATGGGCCTGCTATTGTTGGTTATGAGGCAGTAGCTTGCTTGATCTTATCCATCAACTATTTCTAAAAGTGCCTTAGTGGTTGTAAGCATGTTTGTTAGAAAACTTACAATACAATGATATACTTCATTTTCTTGATGTAAATCTTATTTATTGCTTGGCTGTATCTCATCTGAAGTGTATTTTATGGTACAAATATAATGCACAATACAATGATACACGTACAACAATACATATGAACAACAAATATTAATATTTGCCTAGTGAGAATTTGGAACTAAAATTTATAGCCAAAAATTCAAAAAGCTTTGTTTTGTGGATTTTGTAAAACACCTATGCATTAAAGTAAAAAATTGGGGAAAATGACTCATTATTTTTTGTAAGAATCTGCTTCTTCCAGGTTTAATACATATTTATGGGAATCTTCTTAACATAAGACATATGGAAGCAACTTCAAAAAGTTACAGCAAAAGAAAAGTGAAAGCCTCTACACTTCCTAATAAATCCTTAGGGTTATGAGTTATAATTACTTGTTTATTATTAAAATATTTTATCTTCTTATTTATTATCATTACTAGATTTATCGAGAAACCATCATTACAAATGCTTAAGTTTTTCAAATTATTTTTAAATTTGTTTTCATAATTTATTAACTTTATAAAATTGGAAGTGATTATTAAATTTATTTTTGTTTCTTTTTCTCCTCTAAAAAAAATATATACTTTTTATTATATATATATATTTAAAAAATTTATTAGGATCAAGGAGATTTGAGTGTGTCATTTTTCAATCATCATTTTTATAAAGATAATACTATTGCGCATATAACAATCTCTTCCTCATTATAGGGCTCCTAGAACTCGAATCATGACCAAACTCTAGGGCTCCTAGAACTCGAATCATTTAATGGCATGTGGAACATTTAATAACACCTATACAAATGCTAACAACTTTATAAAACTGTAAAAAGACATGTAGAACCTAGGCTGAATCTCCAAACCATGAAAATTACTTGTAGGTTGGATCTACAAATGCAGTGTTGGCATACCTATATAGAGAGCTATGTCGTGCGAGTTTAGATAGTGCCATAGAGATTTCTGGACCTATCACACTATTACAGGTATTTCGACATATCTATTATAATTAATTGACTCACATTATTGTTGTAAGTTGTCTAATTTTGATAATGTTGTCTGATTTTGTAGTTGTGGTCATGAGAGAGACTTCATGTGGGTCGACCTGATTTCGGTCGTCCTCCAGTGCCTAAGTAGTCCCACATGTACATGATGATGTAGTTGATGGTTTACATGATCATCTATTTCCAGATGAGGCACTCCCAATCGATCCATTGGGCCACAGGTGGAGAGTACTCCTGTCTCGGTCTCATAACCCATCACCACATGTGTTGACATTCTATCGAGATCAATTGGATGCCCAGACACAGGATCAGGTAAAGTGTAGATGCATAAGATTACCTTTGCAATATTTTCCACCAATGTGACTAATTATTTTTTTAAAAAAATTACAGGTATTATGGGAACCATATACAGCAGATTTGATTGCACATCTTCCGGCTATATGTCAGGCTGATGAAGAAATTTGGCGAACTATGTCACCTCTAATTTGCTTTGATATTATCGAGTGGCATAGACCAGAGCGAGTTTTACGCCAGTTTCGTATGCAACAAGGGATACCTCCACCTTGTTTGATAGATATGGAGCTACATTTAGTGGATAGGCGAGGACGACATCAGTACGATTGGGTCACATTCCATGCTCAGTATATTTCTCTTTGGGTTACTCGTTCTGAGCGTATTGCGACAGCACCACTTGCAATTACTACCATGTCTTTTTATGATCCATATATGCAGTGGTATCGACGTATCACGCGACGCCTGATCACACCTGTTTTGCATAGAGATCATACGAGGTTCCATAGTACAGCTTCTGCCACTGAGTTATTGGTGAGAGCATTTGAGATACAAAACCAAATTTTAATGAATGTTAAACTTAAATTATGTGCAAATGCCTCATGTTTCATTTTCTTATACAGATCACCGCCGTATCGCAGATGGCTATTTCAAATGATTTAGAGGAAACTCACTGAATTGCTATTGATGTTTTACATGCTATAGGAGAGGACCATCGCGTACACTCGACACATGAGCCATCCACATCTTCAGGGTCATCCATGAGACCACCATCATTGATTACGCCTGTTAGGGTACTACCCATTAGAGGTCGGGGGAGAGGTGGTCGAAGAGCTGGTCACCGACATGTACCTTTGGCATCTACTTTGGTACAACCCTCACATCCACTAATCACATCTACCTTTTCTTTATTTCAGCCATCTGCATCATTAGAGTCGCCACTTTCTCTCCCTGATGTATCCATACCAGCCTATTCACCTCGACCCGAGACTACCATACCATCTACCCTTACCCCTGTTCAACCATCTATATCATTGGATGCACCCCCACCTATTGCAGAGTCTATTGCACCCCCACCTGTTACAGAGTCTATTGCACCTCCACCTGTTACAGAGTCCATTGCACCTCTACCTTTTCTTCAGGGGACAGCTCATGCTGCACAATTACATGTACGGGTACCTAGAGGACATCGAGCTCCACGTGTACGTCGAGTTCTACCTCCATCAGTTCCATCTATCTCGACAACTCATGTAGATGACGTGTCACAGTTTATAGAGATGGAGACTTTTCAGATAGCACAGATGGATACAACAAATATGGTCATCTACCGTAGATGTTCACAACGAAAGAGAAAGATTCCGTCATGTGGGACACATTGAGATCTTTTTTCATGTTTGTAGAACTATTATACTTTGGTTTATACATTTAAGGTTATATAAAGTGTTAATTCAAATTAGTGATGTTATGTTATTCACATGTTTCCTTGATAATTTAAACAATAAAACTCAAATGCATCCTAAAGTCTAAATGATAGAAATTCTAACTAAATAAATTATTACAACCATTACCTATTTTTCTTTCATATAATTAAAAAATTATACATTTTAACCAAGACATAAGTTCAAATCATACTTAATAATAAATAACCTAAAATCATAATCATTGACATTAATTTTCATATGAAAATATAAAATTTTAAAATAATATAAACAATTTCTTTAGTTATTTTAAAATTTAAAAATAATATGAATAAATAATTTTCTTTAGTTCATATGTGAAAATATTTGTAAAACAAATAAATATTTTATTTACCATAAATATATAAATTTTTATGGGAATGCATGTAGACCAAATTATTTTCTCAAATTTTCAAGGAAAATATGAAAAAATAAAGATAATATATATATATATATAAACAGTCGTAACAAAAAAAATTTGTGAAAAGCAAAGTTCTAAAATCCCATACTTTTTTACACATGAGTTCCTCTTAAAAATATTTATGAAAATTACAACATAATTGTAATTTTGACAAAAAAATATTTTAAAAATAATATTAAAATTATAACACCATTAAAATAGATGCGGATTGAAAATAATTGTAAAACCACAGTTATTTATGGTTGTTTTGATAAAAAAATATTTTTAAAATAATATTAAAATTACAATACCATTAAAACAGGTGTGGATTAAAAATAATTGTAAAACCACAGTTACTAACTGTGGTTTTAAGGGAAATTGTAAAACCAAGTTTGTAACTGTGGTTTTAAGGATACTTCTTTTAAAACCATAGTTATAGTAACTATGGTTTTATGGGTATTTTGATAAAAAAAAAATATTTTAAAAATAATATTAAAATTACAACACCATTAAAATAGATGCGGATTGAAAATAATTGTAAAACCACAGTTACTAACTGTGATTTTATGGTTATTTTGATAAAAAATATTTTAAAAATAATATTAAAATTACAACACCATTAGTAAAACCACAGTTAGTAACTGTGGTTTTATGGTTGTTTTGATAAAAAAATATTTTAAAAATAATAACACCATTAAAATAGGGACGGATTAAAAATAATTGTAAAACCATAGTTACTAACTGTGGTTTTAAGGAAAATTGTAAAATCACAGTTTGTAACTGTGGTTTTAAGGATATTTCTTTTAAAACCACGATTAGTAACTGTGGTTCTAAGAGAAATTGTAAAACCACAATTTGTAACCGTGGTTTTAAGGAAATTTCTGTAAGTTTTAAAACCATAGTCACCAACGGTGATTTTTTACACTTAAAATCCATGTGGATGCTTACGTGGATAAAGAATACTACTTTGACAAATATTTTGAAATGGATACTATTCTTATCATTTTTTTTTTACAAATAAATTATTTTGGTCTTAAACTCGGCAAAATTGCTATGGCTGCCAGGTACTGGCTTGGTGGTGACGTGGGCAAAACTTAAGTATGAGATTTTATTCTATTGAGATTTTGTTTTCAAAGTGGATGCATTAAAAGGGAGGTAGAATATTTTTTGAGATTTTCTATAATTGAAAAAAAAATCATCATGCTTATGGAAGTACTTATGTTATCTCCTAGTAACAAAATGGAAAAGGCTTACAAAAAACTCTTTTAAGGAGAGGGGAGTGACATGCCCCAAAGGTGATGATTGAACATTAGTGACAACAACTATGCTATTCCAAAACCTCTGACATGGGTACTGTGTGACAATGAATATTGCTAGCACACAAGTATGGACCTAATGTCACCATGGTAGACCCTATGAGCTCAACGTCTTGCAGTGTGGTTGTGGCGCATGGCTCAGGTTGGGTATGTTTTTAGATGGAAAGAATTAGCAATGTTGGCATATATAGACAAACAATGCAAAAGATATGGATTATGGGTTGAGAAGAATACTCTACACACATATATTATGTCATAGCAAGAATGTGAGCTAAGAGAGCCTTGATACACATTAGATAGCTTATTGTCATGGACTGTTTGTTTGGTGTCCGTAACTATAGTGAAGGTGTTGATCAAGACTAGTGTGTTGATTGGTTTGAGCTGAATGTAATGGGGATTACTTCAAAGAAAGGAAGTATATGTGATGTTGGAATGCTTTTTCAGAGTTCAGGGAGGTCGACCTGATTAAGTTTTGGGACCTTATCGCTAGTCAAAGACTTGACAATGAAGAGGAGCTTGACCATCTCCTACACAAATTGGTCAGGAGCTGAAGTCGTTCCCCTGATGAGTCTATGGCAGGATGAAACCAGTCAATATAGTGACATTGAAATGCATGGCGTGCAGGCTGAGCCTCTTTGATTCTTGCCCGTGGGGTCGCTGCACGGGTCGTGCCACTGCGTTGGAACTCTAGGTCCATGACATTATGCCATCAATGGGTTGAATGGCACATATAAGCTCAATGTTAGCCCATTGACTTCAAGTATGCGACACCAAGGCTTCATGAGATAACACATTGGCCTCATGAGTGACCTATGATAATGACAAGGTGACACAAAAACACAATGCCTTGTACAATGCGTGGTGAGCCATGGGCATAATGTCATGGTCAATTACATTAAGATGATATTGGAAGAGGCATAATGATGCAGCAGTAACAAGACTGACTCAGATAAGATATCTGATGATAGGCACAAGGGTCTAATGCCTTGTGCGTGGAGATGAGGAGTCATGGGTGCAATGCCCTGGCTCGTTACTACACCAAGAAGAGAGCTTGGGCAAGGCATGGAACCATAGCAACAATAAGACGAATGCATGAGCAGGTTGCATTGGTGTAGATGCAAGGGAAACACACAAGCGTGCTGGTTGGCATGCTCAAGAAGCTTGCAGTAGATTGCCTAGACATGCTATATCAAGCTGGTATGTGGATTGATGCAAGAGGTAGCAACATAAGGAGTTGAAATGGGTGAGGAATGGACCGAAGACATTTGAAATTTCAAAGTTGGATTCAAAGTGTGATTGTAATTTGAATTTGAGTAGGAGTTCAAATTCTTATTCTAATGGTAAAGAGTGTCAAGAAAAGTGACATGATCTAGAGAGTAGATTATTGAGCATAACTACAAGTGGCTTAAGTAAGGACATGCAATGTAACTGCTATGATGATGGTATGAGTAGGAGAATGAATGATAGGTAGTAATGACAGAGCCCATGGACCGGGAAACTACCCAGAATGTGATATGAATGGACTAATTCAGGAAACTTGGATGTAACTATTGCCTATACATAACGTGCATCACCAAGCCTTCTATGCATGAATTTATGAAAGAGAATTAAGGAAGTTTTACTCAGAGAAGTCTTTGACCATTTCTTATAACTATTTTGGGAGAACTAATATAAGTAGGGGCCTTTCCCGGGAAAATGTCGTGTTGCTTGTGTACTTTTCTTTATTTCTTTATCTCATGGAGCCTGAAGATGACTGACTTTAGATCTCATGAAAATATTGGGGTAAAGTTTGCGCCACTGACACGAATTATATAGACATTACGTCTGGAAACAGCAAAAGGTTAAAGCATATTTAAAATTTAATGCATGGAGATGAGCTCAAGCAGGGTGAACCTGACCAGTGTGCAAAGCTTTAAATGGGAACAAAACCTGACATGCCCACAGTACAATTTGAACAGGCCCTGTTGATACCCACCCAGCAAATATGGGGTGCCATGGGCTAATGTATTTATGCATCTCTCGGCCTCTTACCTAAAAATTGTATGGTACCATGCTGAATTGGCCTTTTCTCCTCAAGTACCCTTCAAGTTTATCATATAGTTTGGCAGCCCATTTCATTTCAATGTCACAGTTAGCGGCTATGGGCCTTCTAAATATCCAATACCATATTTCACATAACATTAATAAGGAACCCCAGCCACTCCACCATGGGGTTCATAATGAAAAGAGCTTGGCTGTCCCAACCAAACGCACCCATACCTTACAAATTAACAATTCCATCATCTGCTCCACTGTTGTTCAACTCACCCTTCAATATATACATGTGTATATATAGGGACACTGAAACTCATCTTCATCCATCCCCTCTCTTGACTAAGCTCAAATGGCAAAACATATCTTACTCACATCCAGAGCACTCAAGGCCACGCTCCACCTCTTGCTCCTAGCCATTGCCCTTAGATGTGTCCATGCAGCTCGAATCCTCACCGAAGAGCATGCAGACCCTCCAGTCATGGTGCCTGCACCTGAAGCACCTGACATGGCTCCAGTGGCGGGCCCTGCTGCCACCATACCAACCGCTGCAAGCCCCTTGACAACCACTACTAGCGCGACCGTGGCTGATGAACATCCACCCTTGTCATTCTTCATGCATGACATACTAGGCGGGTCCAATCCTACCGCAAGGGTTGAGGCCGGGATCATTGCCAATACGCAAATCAATGGCTTGCCTTTCACTAAAACAAATGGTGGGGTCTTCCCTATGAATGGTGGTGTTCCTCTTGTCACAGCCAATGGCGTCATCAACAAGAATGGCATTACGAACAACAACAATCTCCCATTCCTGGCTGGACTCAATGGCGCATCCACCAGCACTGTGGTACAAAACAATGGTAACAACAATGTAGTCACCAATGGAGACACACTTCCATTTGTGACACCTGGCCAGCTCCCAGCAGGAGCCACTCTTCAGAAGCTGATGTTTGGGACTATTACAGTGATCGATGATGAACTCACAGAAGGACACGAGATCGGTTCCTCAGTTGTTGGGAGGGCACAGGGGTTCTATTTAGCTAGCTCATTAGATGGGAACAGCCAAACAATGGCATTCACAGCATTGTTTCATGAGGGTGATCATCATGAAGAGGACACACTCAGTTTCTTTGGGGTACATCGCACGGCTGCACCAGAGTCTCAGATTGCCATTGTTGGGGGGACTGGAAAATACGAGAATGCAAACGGATATGCCTCAATTCAGACACTTCATCCAACCGACCAGCACACAACTGATGGCGTTGAGACACTTCTTCATGTCAGTGTCTTCATCTCTGACCAGTGATCACTAGCTAGCTCTACCAGTGCCATCGTAGCATGGAACCAAGCTTTGTGTGTGCAGTTTCTTTGAATGTGAAAGTTTCTATGACTGAATGAAAAAAAAGAAGTCTTTTAAGCGTCTTTAATTAGTGTGATCAGTGAACTATGACCATGCAAAGAAGAGCATTTCAATTTCTGAAATCACCCATGACCATCAATACTATCTTGAACTCCGACGGTCCAAGAAAATCGTATGACAATGATCTTATGCTGGATCACCCAACTGCATATTGAACGCTTAAGCACATTTCTGAGACCACTATCCCGTGAATTTGGTAATAGAACTATCGAACCAAGAAAAAGAAAGTTCCCTTAAAGGCACAATAGTCAAGAATTTAATGGAACTACGGACACCAGCAGAAGACCAAATAGAAAGAAAAAGAGTACTCAAACGAACTTATATAGTTTGGAATTAAGGGCAAATTGAATCTAGTCTTACTGTATACTGTGGAAGGCCACATTTAAGTTGGTCCACCCAGGAATCAGAATAACTTAAACTTTTCTGTTCTTCATTTAAATTTTTGAGCCAAAATTCCAAAATCTAAGGCAATATCTTCTCTGACTATAGAGTCATTTTTTCTTTTTATTTGTCGGTAAACAAGGAATTATATCAACAAGTTTTCGTCTTTCTCATCTCTCGGGGTCATTCCAACAAAGAATTCAAAAAATAACTTCTTAGTTGTAGATCCCAATCTTAATAATAAAATTTTCGGAGTTCCCTTTTTTTTTTTTCTTTGGCCTGTTACTTCCAAATTCATGATGGAAACTATTTCAAGTCTAAGAAACTACTCTCAATTTAACTCCGAAGGGTGGCTAAATTCAAATTCAGCTCTCTTCTCTTGATCCTTTGGAGAGTGGAAACAAGAACTAGGAACAGGGCTGAGATAAGAGAGAACTCTTGACATCTTTCCTAATGTTGAACGTTAATGTAGTTCCAATTTCTTAGAGACTGAGGTAAATTCAAACAAGAAGTAGATGATTTGGTTTGTTTTCTTTCCTCTCTGTTTTCTCCTTTATTTTAGGAAGAGGAATGAGGAGTCAGGAAGGGGAGGATATCTAAATCAAGAGCATTATTTCAACTGCTGCCTACTTATTCCATGATAAGGACCAAACCAGTTCCTATATCTAATAATATGGGTTGTGATGATTTTATATTAAAAATATTAATAATAATGTAGTTGTTATCGTCATTTCAGAATCTCTCAAAAATTCATTAGACTGAGTTGCAGTTTCCAGAAGGATTAATAAAGATGCAAGTTTAGGTAGTAGGAAAAGCACAAGGTTTTCTCTTATAAAAATGTTCTACACAACAGCCATGCTTAATCCACGCACTAATGGGCAAGATACACAATAATCTGGAGCAAGGTCTCTGTTCCATCGGTATTATGCTGATTGGCACCTGGAATGGTCTTAACCGTGGCATAGCCCTCTGCATTTATGTACTTTCCGGTGCCACCCATGATGGCAAGCTGGGATTCAGAGACAGCAGTTCGATGAACTCCAAAGAAGCTGAGGCTACTGGCATAGCCATCGCTCTCAAACATGGCTGTGAAAGCCATGGTCTGGCTGCTCCCGTCTTCAGAACTTGCTACAAAGAACCCTTGTGCCTTACCAACCAAACCCGACCCGAGATCATGTCCTTCGGTTAGCTCATCATCAATAACTGTCATTGTCCCAAACATAAGCTTCTGAAGGTTAGTCCCAGCAGGGAACTGACCCCCATTGAAGACAGGAAGACCAGAGCCTCCATTGATCACGTTGTTTCCGTTGTTTTGAATCACATTAGCTGTGTTTCCACTAAGGCCTGTTAGGAAGGGAATATTGTTGTTGTTGATGAGTGCACTGTTGCCGTTATTGAGGGGAACACCATAGTTGACTGGAAGTACCGCACCATTAGGCTTGGCTAAGGGGACTTGGCCATTGACCGCTGGGTTAGTTACAATTCCAGTCACGGCCCCAGCTGAGGGGTTTGACCCTCCAAGAATGTCATGCATGAAGAATGACAACGTATGGTGGAGGTTGATATTGGTAACTGTGGTACTGGTGGCTGCAGCCGGGGCTGTAGCCACAGAAGTGACACTGGATACAGGCGTTTCAGCTAGATCAGATGCCTCAGGCGCTACAGCAGGGGTAACAGGTGCTTCCTTATCAAGGATTCGAGCAGAGATGGCACAAGGGATGGCGAGGGCTAGGAAGAAGAAAGATATGGCCTTGAATGGAACAGAAATGAGCATATGGTTTGCCATGAGGCTGGGAGGACCAAAAGCCCTGAAGGGGTATCTAATGATTGGAGAAGGTTTGCTTTGGTGACGATGGGTTAAGATAAGTTGAGCATATATAGAGCATATTTTAGAACCAAAACTAGAATGATTAAATGGAGTTGATGAGATGGAGTAGGTACTTAAGTTTCCCCACCGGTGATTTGGTTAGAACTCAGAAACCTAAGCCATTGTCTTCTCAATATCAACTGGGTAAGAGGGATACTCAAAATTTAAGATGCCAAAATTGATACATCCTGAAAAACCACTGCTTCAGAACTCAATGCCTCACTAAGGCTTGGAATATCACTTCAGTGCCTGGAGGACAAGATGGCACACTCTTGATTCAGCAGTTTCTAGACTCCACAACTATGTTTGCACGAGGGGTAGATCATTCCCCAGGACCACTCGCACACATTTTTCGCAACTTCTCGTCTTCATCTGTGTGGATCCAACAATTTGAGTCTACAGTAGGAGTTCAAAACTGCCATGAGTCGTCACCATCATTCTTCTTGCCACTAATCTGAACGTCCTGTGACAAGAATACCAAGTTTAGTAAATTACCTCGGCTATGCAGGGTTCTAGAACAGTCAAAACTAGTCATTTTATAATTTTTGTGGTATTTTGTTTCTAAGAAACTTCAAACAAAAAAAGCAACATACCCACTTGCGTGTGAAAATTTGTGCCATTATCCCCTTGATAAAAATTTGTCAAAGGATTTAACAGCCACTGCAATCTGGTAACATCATGCCTGGTTCAGTGGCAACGACTTCATTGAATTTAGTATTCTGAAAATTAGAATATTGAGATTCAGTAATCCCTCAAAAGTTACAAAATATCAGAATGATCTTCAAGCTTCTGCATCTCTTCCTCCAGACCTATCCGTAGGCAGAGACCAGTTCCCTTACAAGCCCCCCTGCACCTCTGTCTCCAGGACAGGCATCCTTAACCAAAGCCTCCCAAGCCTCCAAATGAAATCTCATCTTCCTTTTCTCCATCTCCTCCAAAACAAAGCATGCACCATCAATCTTCCCATTCTTCAATAATCCCACAACCAAATCACAAAATGATTCTAAACGTGGGCAATGGCCACACATTAACATTGCACTCAAAACCTTCAAGCCTCCCTCAAAATCCTCAACCTGGCAAAACCCATCAACCATCATCCGATATGTGGCTGCGTTTGGTTCACAACCTCCAACCTGCATTTCAACAAAGACTTTATAAGCCTCCAGAGCTCTACCTTCTTTACACAAATAATTTATCAATATATTATACGTCACAACATCTGGTTTAAACCGCCTTCTCTTCATCTCAAGAAGCAAAATTTTTGCGTCATCAATCCTACCCCTCCTTCCAAGATCACTCATCAAAACCCCAAAATTTAAAAGGCGTGGTTTGCATCCCTGATAGTCCATATCAAACATCATCTTCTTAGCTTCCTTATACTTGCCTAAAGAGCACAAACCTTCCATTAACAGTGCATATGTAACAGCATTCGGGCGGTGCCTTTTCTGAATCATGTCCTCAAGCAAACCCATAGCCCCATCCAAATCACCCTTTCCACACAAAAACCCAATTAGACTGTTAAAAGTCACAACAGTGGGCTTAACTTCTTTGTCAATCATTTCCTCAAACACTTGCCACGCTTTATCCCACTCCCCCTTTCCAAGCCATCCTTTTATTATTATATTAAATGAAATTGAATTCCTCCGAAAGCCCATTTTTTTTGAGCGATCAAATATGCCAATTGCATCCAGAAATCGATCATTCTCAACAAGTACATTAAGAAGGGTATTGAAAGACTGTAATGTTCGGTGGCAATTGAAAGAAGGCATTCTCTGAAACAGTTCAATGGCCTTTTCAGGCATTTGGGATTTCCCATAATGCTGAATCAAGGCAATAAAAAGCGTCTCTCTACATCGAATGTTAATATTCTGTAAGTAATCAAGAAGGGTTTCAACAGCTTCGAAATTGCGAGAACGAGCGAGTTTGTATACGAGGGCAGAGTAGGAGGGATAGTCGTGTTTGAAGCCCATTTGTTGGTATTGATTGAAGAGAGACAAGGCGTCATCTGGGTCTTGCACAGATTTCAGATCGGCGAGGAAAGGAATGCGTTTGCGAAGCCTTGAGGTGGATCTATGAGGTGGCTCACGGCGAGATTCGGCGGCGGGTCTTTTGGGGCTAAAAGTGTGGTATCGTTGAGAAGGTTTGTATTCAATAAAATGGCGAAATAGGTGTGACAGTGTGTGATTAATTGCTTTTGTTCGTGAATGGAACATGGAAACAGCAGAAGAAGATAGGTTCCTGGTCGGAGGGAAAGATGAAAAATTTCTCATTGTTTGTTCGGTTAGTGAGAAAATCCTTGAAGGCCGCGTGGACATATCTGTTTTAGCCTCTAAAGTCCCGGCTGGGAAAAGGAGAAAAAGAAACTAGTAGGAAAACTTGAAGAATGGGTTTCAATTAATAAATTATATTTATATACAATTTTTAAATTGATTTAATTTATTTTAATTTTTCATAAATAAAAAAAATACAATTTAAAATTTTAATTATTTTTAATTACATTTAATTTTTGTTCATATTTTATTAAAAAAAAAAAAACAAACATAATAAAATATTTTTTAATATTTTTCTGAAATCAAACATTAATATAGTATTTCTCAAAAATGGGCACCTAATTTTATGTCAATTTCTAATTAGATTTCAAATTTCGTTTTAACCATCTCTTCTCTGAGTTTGCTTTGAAGAGAAAATCAAAAACTACAAGAGAAGAAAGAGAAAATTTGGCAAGCACCAGTTTGTTTGTCCGAGATTAGAAGAATGAAACAGGAATTTTGGTTTAGATCCATACTCAAATCCATTTTAACCCATCAAATATTTGTGAAAAAAAATTCAAAAATTCTATTTTTGTAAATATTACACTTCAATTTTATTACTATTTGATTATATGTTTTAACATAAATTAATCATTTTGTACTCATAGCCTTTTTTAAGCCAGGACAAACACAAACATAAAATCATTGTCATAATCAGGCCTCTGGATTACTACAAGCAAAAGAGAGGTTCTCCTTCGAAATTGCAATATTCAAAAGTTATGGTACAAAAACACACCCAGTTCCTGGTAACATAGTTTGGCTCTTTGGTGTCTTTTCCTCTCCAACCTCCAATGTGGTACAAATCAAAAATATAATTAGTCAAATCATAAACCTAGCAGCCCTGCCAGAAGCCTGAGAAAGGAAAAACAAGAATAAAAATAAATGGCGTCCTCAAAGTCTATTGGGACAGAAGAGGGCACTGTGAGAATTTGGTGCCCAAAAACACAGAGTACATTAGATGTGTTTTAGGTAAGAATCATGAGGGTTAAAAGATGAATCCAACAAAGATGATGATAAATTTAATGGACCAAATGATCTATACTTCAAAAAGACGAGGAAAAAGAGAGGGAGCATACCATGTATGAGTGTTTCAGAATGGACATGTGGCAGATGCTGCTCCCTGGGTCACGGGAGAGCAAAAGCCGCACATGTGGAATGCTCTTCCAACTCTCTCCAAGAGCTGGTTTAAGGATGCCTCCCTCTCCACCCACCATGTGATTAGTCACCTTGAGCCAATGTATCATAATGGTAATTATTGTAAGGATGGAAACTTTGATGATCGGCTATATCATTTGTAAAACCAATAAATTATAATGAAAAATGATGGTTATTGGTTCAATGTAAGGAAAGAATATCTGAAAATAACAATATAGCTCTATTGTGTTGGACAAGTGCTAAACAAATAGTAGAGATATCATTTTCAAGGGTATAAGAGTGGATGAAAGCCATAAATTGGAGCCTTAAAATAAGTCATCTTATTAGTGAAGATAAACTTGTGATATTAGATAGCTTAAAACATTGGCACATGATAACACTGTTGATATCAACAAAACATTCCTACTCCTTTTTATCAGATTATGAATACGAATCAACTAATAAAAGTGGAAGAAATGGGGAGAGTGCAGGAGTGCAAGTTTTTTGTGTAACATGCTTTATTAGATTACTGCATTGCTGAATTAATACAAAGAATCAAGAAAGCTGAGGAGTCCCAGCTGTCAAGAAGATATAATTGTAATTTCAAGTACACAACTTACAACTACTGCAAGATTATGCTCATGTGCTAACTTCTTTAGAAGAAATCCAGCAGAAATCATCAAAGCACGTCCTGCATTCACCCATCAGGCATGAACCAATCAATATTTGCATGCATGAGTTGTACATGACATTTGAGAAACACAAACAATGATGAAGGGCTTGATTATCTAGCTGCTAGGTAAAAAACACCTTTTATATTTTCACTAATTCAAGAACATAATACAATGCCATTTCCAGGGAAGATTCAAGAATAGAATATTCAGACACAATAGCAAACAACTTTTAGTACAATTCGATGAACGATGTTGGTACAACTATGAATTATGGAATTACTTTTACAACTATGATCGTCATTGCAGTGATGTTTGAACTCGTGACACAGTTCTTTTGAACTAAAGAAAAATTGCACTTAATTAATTACTTAACTATGCCTGATTAAATCATATAGCTTAAAGCAGCCACAACCTTTACTGGAAAATATCCTAATCATCCTAACTGAAACTGCCTGCACAACACCAAAACACGCCCCCTCCTTTCCTGTTACCACACGACCACACTCCCCCACACCCAAACCCAGAAAAATTCATATTGCACCATTTGTTTGTCAAAATAACAAAACCCAATTGACTTACATGCCTAACGAGGAAACCCAGTCAGGGAACACAATATTTAGTATAATAGAAGGGTTTTTCTAGTACTTTTTTTTTTTGAAGAAGAAAATGTAATTCCCCAATATACCAGGAAGCTGTGATATATTATAATGCTTACCATGTGAACCACTGCCTCCAAGGATTGGGGTAATCAGCGATGATATTGAATCAACAATAAGCAACCTCACCTGATCAGCTCCTGTCTGCACCTGAACCAGTTCTCATACATTCAGTAACATGGAACTGAAAAAACTCTATGAAAATATACCAGCCAGACTGCTCCATTTAAATTAAACCTGAGATCTCAAGCTGTACTCTAGCTGATGTACCACATCCAACATTGCAAAGATATCAAACACTGAATGGCACAATATTTGGCTCATTACTTTTTCAAGAATATTCTGTTTGACCTACCATAAAGATTAACAAGGAAAACATTAGAGTTAACATTTAGTAATAAGAATGATGAATAGATCTACTTTACAATGTGGGGCTTGGCCTATGTAAAGGTTCTTTAGGAAAACTTTGCAGAGCGCACATTTTGAGATATATGACAAATAGCTCCTCTACAATACGGAATTGAAGATATATGCCACATCATACCTCTGATAATTAAAGGAGAGAGAGAGGGGAGGGAGGTAGAGAGCCTGAATTCAGTTTGATAGGATAATCAGGTGGCTTCCAGTAAAAACATTCCAAAACAACATTCCTTCATCATCAAATTTCCTTTCTGGTACTCTGATTTGATCTGATTATATTAAGTTTTTTTTCTAACAGCAATTGAGGTAATACATAAGCATGTTTACATGCCTATGGAAAGAAACAGGAATGCAACTCAACTGAAGAAAGTTTTATCCCATAAATCACAGAGTTAGTTGCATTCAAAAAAAAAAAATTCCCCATCACTGCACAGAGTATAATATTTTTTTTCTTTTTCAATTGGCAAAGACAAATGTATTAAAAGAAGTGCCTAACAAAAGAGGGGGTACAACCCAAGTCCACAAGAAGTATGCAAAAGGCACTAGAAGGCAAAAGGAACAGCATAGTGTATAATATAATAAGTTTAAGTGTACGACAAAATCAGACTACAACCAGAACAGATCACACTACATCCTCAACTGATCAATTAGTTATTGGATCAGTTAGACTGGAATAATTTTCAAATAGGATTCACCACGATTCTAGCCATTTTCAGATCTAATTCAAACCAACTGGTCCACTGGAATTGATGATGAAAATTGTAATGCAGTAAATATCCACAACATGCCTACAACAGAGATGATATATCTGACCTCTTTAAAGATAGTATCTGGGATCTGATTGATGAAATGTGCAATGCGTAAGGGTGAAAAAGAGTTGCCTGTATCTATGAATACAACACCACCCATATACCTTGTTGCAACCCCTGAGGCAACTTTTAGGCAAATCTGAAGATTTACAAGAATTTAAATCAACTGTAAGATATGGGTCTATTTTTAACAATAGAACAAAAGCATACATGATATATAAATGAATGTAACAACCAAGAGTGTAACAACCAAGAGTGTAAAACCTAAGTTGAGTTGTAAATTTGAAATAAAATTGCATCATTAAGTGGTATTTAAAATTAGGCTAAGTGTACTGTACTAAAAATAATGACTGCAGAACCCAAGTAAGTTCTTCACGGCATATTCAGAACTAGTTGTTATTACCAACTGACTTAGATGATTGTTATCACAAATTAACAGAGTTCTTACTTGTGTTTTACCAGAAGATGATGGCCCAACTAATTCTGTTAAGTGTCCTACACATAATCCACCTTGAAGAAGCATATCAATCCTGATTCACAGCAGTCATAAGCATCACCATATCATCAAATCTTACAATATAGCCATAGTGGTAAGGGAATATCCAAGCTCAAATACCCTTCACACCCAGTAGATAAAACCTGTTTGTTCTGTTGAGCATCTTCCAACAACTCCATACCATTCAACCATGGTTGATGTTGACCATCTATAATAGAGAGGATTTGGGTGATACCCTAGTTGCCCACAGCAGAAAAAAGGTAAAGGTACACCTACATAGCATTGAGTTAATGAAATATTGTCATGTAGCTAGTGACGGCCATTTAATATTCATTTGAAAAGCTAACCTGCTTAAGTCTCTCTGAGGTTGACTGTTGTTCCGCAAAAGCAACTAACATGTAAAGGTCATGAATGAGTATATCTTCAACTGCACGAGAACAATCATGGAAAAGATCTTAAAAGAAAATAAATAGTCAAATACATAAGTATTTTTAAATAAAATGGAAAAAACCCTCAGAATTACATTTTTTTTCCCCTTTCAAAACATTATAGGACAAGAGCAGTGAAAGATGACAACCAAATCTGAGTCTTGGAAATCTGGGAATTACTGTCTAAAATACTCGCAAATGCTTAACTAGCTCACCCAACTTAAAATATTTGCATAAACATTAACTTGTGGTGATTACACCAAAATTTATTGCATCAGGGGGCCATAAAGCCATATATATCAACTGCCACGTAAGCGCCCTTACTTCCAGGTGGGCATTTTTTAAGTGAAGAAGAACCTAAGGTGTGTATAGCTATGCCCCGCTTGCCCTTGTTTTCTTAATGCATTAGCTATGTATTTTCAATATCACTTTCACGCGTTTTGATATGAACATGACTAGAAATAACGTCTCCTATACACTGTTTTAAACCTGTAACGCACAAGAAATCCTATTTCTTAGTGCCAACTGCCATAAAAACAAATATTCAATATGAAATGGATGTAGCTAACTTATACTCTATATCATAAAACACTAATATTCACCAAAAATATTGTGGAGAAGAAATCCATTGCTCCATTTCAATGATTCAGGCATTTCACATACCATGAATGTACACAACTAGATACCAAATAATCCCCAGGAAGATACTGTTCCAAAACTAAGTGTGGTTAACCAAGTCACATTGTTCCAACGGAGGACTTGTTGACACATAACACCAAACCTAAGTGACACACCTACCTGAGCCAACCTGCAAGCAACCATGGGCTGGCAACAGACATGAACAGCCCGTGGCAGCTTATAAATTATTATTTATTTTTCTTTACACCCTAGTTTGGTTGCTGAGAACAAAATAAGGAAAATGAAAAGAACTAAATAAACAAAAAAATTTATGAATCACCGAACTAAGCCAAACGGAGTTGTGTTAGGCTCAGCTGAGGGGAAGTTCTAAACGAAAAACCTATAATACAGTATTCTAATTTCTTTTTTCTTTTCCTAAAATTTTCTCAGCAGCCAAATAAATTCATGGAGACATGTATGGTGAATTCAATTAAATAGAAAGTGACAAAAGCACCAAGCATACAAGAATGGAATGAAATGCTTGTAGTCTTGCAGGAATTCCCAAATTTACTTTCTTATGTTCTTTATAAAACCCTAACAAAGGTCTGACAAGTGCAATTAGAATATAGAAGTGAATTGATGGAAATGGAATTTGTTTTTTCTCGGGGAAAAGAGAAAGAAATGATGGGAAAGTCGGAGAGTGGACCTGAGAAAATGCCATGAGAAGCACAGAAGTTCTGAAAATCGGAATCGATTATCGGGTACTCGCATTCAAGAGATTTCAATGAACCCATCTCTCTCAGCTCCACTGCAGAGAGGCCGTCAGCCGTCGCCCACGTTTTACCCTTGGGTTCTCTTGTAAATGGAAAAACGACGTCGTTTGCATCTGCAGCGTTTCCCAATGTTTTCATCTCTATTTTCCTTTGTCAAATTAGCCCATATAATGGAGTTCACAGCCAAAGTAGTATTTCTTTGGAAAAAAAACCCAAACTAATCCAGTTTTCAAACTATTTGCCAAAATACTCTTTTGAATCCACATCAACAATCCACGTCAACAAGCCATCTTCGTCAAACTTGTTTTTTTTACTTTGGAGACCCAATTTTTTCCCGAAATCAACAATCCAAAAAGTATTCTCTTCTCTGTGGCTCCACCATCTGCGGCTCCATTTTCTCTCCTCATCGGCTGCGGCTCCCACCAGTGGCTCCCACCAGTAGCTCCACCAGCAGCTAGGTAATTTTTTTTCGGGTTCATGAGTTTTTTCCCACTCATTTTCCTTAGCTTTCTCACCAACCAAACAGAGGAAAACAAGTTGTTTTGAAAATTTTAAAAATCTCAAGTTGTTTTCAATTTCATAGCTATCCAAAAAACTTGAAAAACCCTTTCCTCCACCTTGTATTCCTCTTATCCTGGAACTCGAAAAACCCTAACCTTTGTTTATTTGTTATTTGATTATTGTTAATAACATACCCTATTATTGTTATTTGTTATTTCATTACAAATTGATGTTATTAGCAATGTTTTATATTGTGTAATTTTGTGGTTAAAAATGAAATTGATTTGATTTTTTTGGCTTCTTCTATAGGTAAACTATGTCTAATTTATCGGTGGCAATAATTTGTTTTTGTAATGGGAAAATGGTGAGAACATAGACCGATGTTGATTATGTTGGGGATAGAGTTGTGGTTGAACCTATTGATGTGCCTCTTGGGACAACATATGAACAACTGTTGGAAATGATATACTCGGTCACTGACATCAATAAAGAACATTTTCGATTAATACTTAGTTGTAAGTATCCTATGAAAAAAGGGAATAAATTCCAACCTTGCCCAGTAAAGAATGATAGTGGTGTAGCTCAAATGTTAAAAATGCATAACAGATTTGAGATGGATGAAGTTGAGTTATTTGTTGAACAAGTACCTATTGACTTACAAATGAATTCACCAATTGGTAATTGCATGCCTTTGTTACTTGGTGAAAATGATGCTACTAGTAATGTTCAAAATCCATTTACTTTTGAGCATAGATCAGAAGAGGATGAGGAAGACGAAGAAGGAAGACAATGTGATGATGACAGTGTAGGAGCCGAGGATGTTCATAATGATGATAATCAAGATAGGGAAGGTAGCTCGCCTTTTTTAGCTGTTCGTGAGGCAATTGAAAGAGAACAAATGAGATATGTGGCTGTGGATGGGGAAGGATGTAACTTGTCAAACAATCCAGATACAGAGGATTTAGATGACCTAATTGAATTATCTCCAATGCAATATCATTTAGCACCATCACCACAGTTTGAAAATGTTGAAAACATTGGTCATGTTGTGTCAAGTGAATGGACCCCATGGGGAAACACTCTTATGGGACATCCAACTGGAGAGTTCATAGTTGGACAAATATTTACTTCCAAAGGAGATTTGCAACATGCTGTAAAGATGTACTCTATTAATTCGCACCAAGAGTATATCGTTTTGTCATCCACAAAGAAATTGTTGGTCCTAAGATGTAAGAAAGTTGAACAGTCTCAATGTCCTTGGAGACTACGTGCTACAGTTGTTAAATGGACATCTCTATTTCAGATAAGCAAATATAGTGGCCCACACACATGTGTCAATCCTTACATGAACCAAGATCATCATTAGTTAGACTCAAACCTGATAGCCGCCCATATAGAGGGAATGATTAAGACACAATTCACACTTTCAGTGGCTGCCATTCAAGCAAGTGTTGTAGAAAGATTCGGGTACCATATCTCATACACTAAGGCTTCGAAAGGCAAGCGTAAAGCATTAACTAATTTGTTTGGTGATTTCTATAAATCATACGCTAAACTGCCACATTTTTTTGGTGCCTTGGAGCAAGCCAATCCAGGATGTATTGTAATTTCTAAAACATTCCCAGGAAATATGCGAAATGAAGAGGTACTTCAGCGAGTCTTTTGGGCATTTCATCCTTCCATAGAGGGCTTCAAGCATTGTCATCCTGTGTTAACTATTGATGGTACACACTTGTATGGGAAGTATAAGGGCACTGTAATGATTGCCATGGGCTGTGATGGAAATAATCAATTGTTTCCTCTTGCTTTTGCATTAACTGAGGGTGAAAATGTTGATAGTTGGGGATGGTTTTTGGCATGTATTAGAAATCGAGTAACTCAGAGGAGGGGTCTTTGTGTTATCTCTGATCGTCATCCAGGCATTATGGCTGCGTTTGCTGATGTTTATCTTAGTTGGTCTGAGCCAAATGCATATCATCAAATTTGTATGCGCCATCTTGCTAGCAACTTTATGACTCACTTTAAGGACAAATGCTTGAAACAACTTTTATGCAGAGCCGCCTTAGAAACTAAGGTAGAAAAATTCAACATGCATATGGAGACAATTGGGAGAATCAACCAAGACGCACTCAGCTGGTTGGAGGTTATTCCCTTTGAGAAATGGGCACTATCACATGATGGAGGTCGACGATATGGCATAATGACTACAAACATGTCAGAAATGTTCAATAGTGTGCTTAAAGGGGCACGAAGTTTCCCTATCACCGCATTTGTTCAATTGACATTCTATCGAGTTAATAGTTACTTTGTTGTAAGAAGAGAACATGGTGTTAGTCGACTTGCTTCAGGTGAACAATACACTCCTTATGTTGATGCTAAGATTAATGCAAATGTTGTTAAGGCAGGTTCTCATGAGGTTGTTTTGTATGATCACTTCCAAGGACTGTTTCATGTGAAGGGTAGTAAAAAGACATCATCTGGTGGAAGAACACATCGTGTTAACTTACGTGAGCATGGATGCACATGTGGCAAAACACTCATATATGGATTCTCATGTAGTCATTTTCTAGCGGCATGTCATTTTCGTTCAATTGATTTTAGATCATTTGTTCAACATTATTACACTATACAATCGTACTTTAGCACTTGTGCACCACTGTTTAACCCCATACACAATGAGTACGAGTGGCCACCATATGTTGGTCCAGTTATTGTGCCTGCAGATTCAATGAAACGTGTGTCAGGTGGACGACCTAAATCTACTCATTTGCACAATGAAATGGATGTTAGAGAAGGTAAAACCTCAATTACATGTGGTTTGTGCAAACAAAGTGGTCACAATCGTCGTTCTTGTCCAAATAAGAACATGGGTGCTGGGCCTTCATGATGGGTGCTAGGCTTTGGATGTTGATATTATGTTATTTTTATTTTGGACAATACTTATGTTATAAGAAAGACTTTGCTGTTAATTTCAAAATTGTAATATGAATATTTTGATGAATCAGGTTGTTTATACGGGTACCTAGAGGACATCGAGCTCCACGTGTACGTCGAGTTCTACCTCCATCAGTTCCATCTATCTCGACAGCTCATGTAGATGACGTGTCACAGTCTATAGAGATGGAGACTTTTCAAATAGCACAGATGGATACAACAAATATGGCCATCTACCGTAGATGTTCACAACGAAAGAGAAAGATTCCATCATGTGGGACACATTGAGATCTTTTTTCATGTTTGTAGAACTATTATACTTTGTGATTCGTTCCCAATTCGTGTCTCAGCTGATTCATGTTCTCTCAATGGTCCCTGACTGTGGTGCCATTTGATATGTGTCCAGCTGGTGTTCCTTGATTGTGGTCCTCAGAAGGGAGTAATCAACAAAATTTATAACCTATTACACCATGTACTAGGATAGCCTTAGCTAGTGTCAGCCCCTTAGCCACTTGATTCAGAC
Organism: Vitis riparia; assembly: GCF_004353265.1. Classification (NCBI taxonomy): domain Eukaryota; kingdom Viridiplantae; phylum Streptophyta; class Magnoliopsida; order Vitales; family Vitaceae; genus Vitis; species Vitis riparia. The sequence goes on along the minus strand of NC_048436.1, from coordinate 17,968,250 downwards.
ATGGAGAAATAGGCCTCATGGGTAGGCCTTGCACCCATGAGAGCCTAGGCGGAAAGCAAGGAAAGCCTGGAGGTTTGGTGGTTCAAACCCCAGGAGCTAAATGTGGGGATCGCGGACAAGTCAAGCGCGCACTCTGGATAGGCGTTACCGAAGGATCCGGACATGCCTATCCGGAGAAGTTGGAACGTCGGCCGGATAGGCGCCGGATGTGAGATATCCGGAGAGGTGGAATGTTGACCGGACAGAATGGCGGCTGTGAGACATCCGGATAAAGTGGAACGCTGGCCGGACAGAATTCCGAATATGAGATATCCGGGTGGAATGAGGGATTCTCGTCCGGGTGGAATGAGGGATTTCCGTCCGGGCAGAATGAGCGATGTTATGTTAGTGTCACACCTTCGAAAATCACCTTAAATTTTTCTTACGAGTGTGTGGTGCTAAGGACCCGTCCTTAGCCAACCTTCCCTTCTCAACGTTTAGAAGAACAGAGTAGAATTTAGAAATCAAAGTAATAGGAATACACGAGGTTATAGGAAAATCCTTTCCCAACTTGTATTAATTACTCTTACAAGACAAAATTGCTTCTTGAACCAGAGTACAATGTACTCACCCAAGGCATACGAGAATGAACCTTTTCCCCAACTCTCACCCCCTGTTTCAAGGCTGCAGGAGCCCTATTTAAATGACTCATCTGCAGTTACACATTTGAATTCCCTCAATTCAAATCTTGGAGCCACTTAGGTGGTCATGCAACTGGCCAGAACTGTCCTCAATTGCTTGCACAACCACCCCCTGTGGATCCAGCCCCTTGCGACACGTGGCATCGCTCATTCCACTCGGACGAAAATTCTCCCTCATTCCACCCGGAAAGGAATCCCTCATTCCACCCGGATATCTCATATCCGGAATTTTGTCCGGCCAGCGTTCTACCTTATCCGGATGTCTCACAGCCGCCATTCTGTTCGACCGACATCCCACATTTTCCGGATATCTCACATCTGGCGCCTATCCGGCCGACGTTCCAACTTATCCGGATAGGCATGTCCGGATCCTTCGATAACGCCTATCCGGAGTGCGCGCTTGACTTGCCCGCGATCCCCACACTTAGCCCCCGGGATTTGAACCACCAAACCTCCAGGCTTTCCTTGCTTTCCGCCTAGGCTCTCATGGGCGCAAGGCCTACCCATGAGGCCTATTTCTCCGGGTATGAATCAAGTGGCTAAGGGGCTGACAGTTAGGTTGTATAAAGTGTTAATTCAAATTAGTGATGTTATATTATTCACATGTTTCCTTAATAATTTAAACAAATAAAACTCAAATGCATCCTAAAGTCTAAATGAAAGAAATCCTAACTAAATAAATTATTACAACCATTACCTATTTTTCTTTCATATAATTAGAAAATTATACATTTTAACCAAGACATAAGTTCAAATCATACTTAATAATAAATAACCTAAAATCATAATCATTGGCATTAATTTTCATATGAAAATATAAAATTTTAAAATAATATAAACAATTTCTTTAGTTATTTTAAAATTTTAAAATAATATGAATAAATAATTTTCTTTAGTTCATATGTGAAAATATTTGTAAAACAAATAAAAATTTTATTTACCATAAATATATAAATTTTTATGGGAATGCATGTAGACCAAATTATTTTCTCAAATTTTCAAGGAAAATATGAAAAAATAAAGATAATATATATATATATATATATTTAAAACAGTCGTAACAAAAAAACTTGTGAAAAGCAAAGTTCTAAAATCTCATACTTTTTTACACATGAGTTCCCCTTAAAAATATTTGTGAAAATTACAACATAATTGTAATTTTGATAAAAGAATATTTTAAAAATAATATTAAAATTACAACACCATTAAAATAGATGCGGATTGAAAATAATTGTAAAACCACAATTACTAACTATGGTTTTATGATTGTTTTGATAAAAAATAATTTTAAAATAATATTAAAATTAAAATACCATTAAAACAGGTGTGAATTAAAAATAATTGTAAAATCACAGTTACTAACTGTGGTTTTAAGGGAAATTATAAAACCACAGTTTGTAACTGTGGTTTTAAGGATACTTATTTTAAAACCATAGTTATAGTAACTATGGTTTTATGAGTATTTTGATAAAAAAAATATTTTAAAAATAATATTAAAATTACAACACCATTAAAATAGACGCGGATTGAAAATAATTGTAAAACCACAGTTACTAACTGTGGTTTTATGGTTATTTTGATAAAAAAATATTTTAAAAATAATATTAAAATTACAACACCATTAGTAAAACCACAGTTAGTAATTGTGGTTTTATGGTTGTTTTGATAAAAAAATATTTTAAAAATAATATTAAAATTATAACACCATTAAAATAGGGACGGATAAAAAATAATTGTAAAACCACAGTTACTAACTGTGGTTTTAAGGGAAATTGTAAAACCACAATTTGTAACTGTGGTTTTAAGGATATTTCTTTTAAAACCATGGTTAGTAACTGTGGTTCTAAGAAAAATTGTAAAACCACAATTTGTAACTGTGGTTTTAAGAAAATTTCTGTAAGTTTTAAAACCACAGTCACCAACGGTGGTTTTTTACACTTAAAATCCATGTGGATGCTTACGTGGATAAAGAAGACTACTTTGACAAATATTTTGAAATGGATACTATTCTTATCATTTTTTTTTACAAATAAATTATTTTGGTCTTAAACTCCATATAATGTTTACATCATAATATTTCAAAAAGTTGAGGCAATTATTTTCATGACCACAATAAAAACATAAAGTGACAAAAAAATTCTCAATTCTTGTTTTTTTTCAAAGTACTTAAAATTTTTCTTACACGATAATTCTTACTAAAAAAGGTTTCTATATTAAATAAATGAGATATAGGAATAATAACGAGGTGAATTCGACACGAGTCACCTCATCATATTAACATTTTTATGATGTTATATTAATATAAAATTTTGACCGTATTTTATCCATTGGTTTAATCTTGATTTAACCACTAATCTGACTATTAAATCATAATTTAATAATTTTAATTTCTTCTGCCCATATAAAAAACCTTTACCTTGTTTTATACGAGGAAATGTTCAATATTTTTTTCTTTAAATAAATGTACATGATACAAGTATTTTTATATCTACAAAGAAATGATTAATTTCATATGTGATGGAACATGTTTGAATAGTAACATAGTGTGAACAATATTGAGAATATATAGCTTGATTAATTGACTATATAACTATATATGCATACATACGAAATTAAGCCATCAGTCAACATACTGAAATTAGAAACCTCATAGTTTGCTTGAGAGAAAGTTGCGTCCAACGAGGTTCTCCCACTATTCATTCATCCGTGGTGATCCGTCCATCATGAAAATGACAAAAAACTATTACACTATCCGACTTTAAAAACGACTGCTTGAAATATAGCTAGAAGCCTCTTGATTAATTTGCTTTGTCACCAAGACTAACGGTTGAGAATGCTACATGTCAACAATTCATTCACACTGATGAAGCCTCTTTTTTCTTCAATCTCACATGAAACCCCCTCCATTCCTTCAAATCTTGGTTAATTCAATCTTCCAGGCAGGTGTACGATAGAACTTAAGTTGATTGTAAGTCATGCATGGCCCATATCTTTGGTCGTCTGGTACATTATTGTGAACTGGCTTTGCAAAAATACAATTCTTCATATAGGAGAGGAGGTCAAAATCAAGTATTGTTTTTTTGATGATGTACGTATGAAGGTTAAAGGAATTAATAGATTATCTTTGACAACACTCTAGAGTTGTTTGCATCAACAACAGCTAGCTACGTCCATTAAAAAATGTATAGATGTTTGAAGCTGTCGCAGTTTTCTCTCTATCTCTTTAACCAGATATAGTTTCCTTCACCTAATCGACCAAACACACCTCTATATATACACTACCTTAATGGGTAGATGAATCAGTGCCATACAAGCATTTCCAGTTACACCCATTAGGGTACTCTGCCTGTAATTCTCAAATAGAGAGGGAAAAAGAAAGAAGAAGAGGAGAAATGGGTGTTTCTTTTCTTCCTTCACCACCATTTGTGGGAGTTTTTGTGTTCTCATGCATGGCATTATGCCTCCTTCCTGAGCTTGCCCTTGCCCAGGATTCTGGCATAACCAGGCACTACAAGTTTGATGTATGTGTCCTATGGCCTTGGCAGAACAGTTCCTGATCAGCTAATATATATCTTCTTGTATAGGAAACTAATATATTTTGGTTTCTTGTTTGAAATATTGTGTAGATCAAGTTGCAAAATGTGACGAGACTGTGCCATACAAAGAGCATTTTGACAGTAAATGGGCAGTTTCCTGGGCCACGCATTGTAGCTAGGGAGGGTGACCGTCTTCTCATTAAAGTGGTTAACCATGTCCAGAATAATATCTCCATCCATTGGTATGTGTGTTCAGAAAACATGAGTTTGTTCTGTAAAGCAAACATCATAATGTGTAGTATAAGTGTGATTTCATTTGGAACAGGCATGGGATTCGACAGCTTCGGAGTGGGTGGGCTGATGGGCCAGCATATGTGACGCAATGCCCCATTCAAACTGGCCAGAGCTATGTCTACAACTTCACCGTTGTTGGCCAGAGAGGGACTCTTTTCTGGCATGCTCACATCTCATGGCTAAGGTCGACTCTCTACGGTCCCTTAATCATTCTCCCAAAACGTAATGTCCCCTATCCATTTGAGAAGCCTTACAAGGAAGTCCCCATCATCTTTGGTAATTAATCAACTGTGTAATATTCACTTTGTTTGATATCTCATGGCTAAAATTTGTTGAGTATATAAACTATGACAATGTGAAAATACAGGAGAGTGGTGGAATGCAGACACTGAGGCAGTCATTAGCCAGGCCCTCCAAACTGGTGGAGGCCCAAATGTGTCTGATGCCTATACCATCAATGGACTTCCAGGCCCATTGTATAATTGCTCTGCCAAAGGTATCAAAAACCTATGAATATTGCATGCCCAAACAGCATTATAATTTGGATTTTCCAGGAAATTAATAATGAGTAAATGGGTCTTGGCTGCAGATACATTCAAGCTGAGAGTGAAGGCAAGCAAGACTTACCTGCTCCGTTTGATCAACGCAGCGCTCAATGACGAGCTTTTCTTCAGTATTGCAAACCATACACTGACAGTAGTGGACGCTGATGCTATTTATGTTAAACCTTTTGAGACTGACACACTTCTCATTGCCCCTGGACAGACCACAAATGTTCTTCTCAAGACCAAACCCCACTTCCCAAATGCCGCTTTCCTCATAACTGCTAGGCCATACGTGACTGGCCTTGGCACCTTTGACAACTCCACCGTTGCTGGTATCCTTGAATATGAATTACCCTCTGCTTCCCCTCACTCTACTGTCTCCATTAAACAGCTTCCACTCTTCAAACCAACACTTCCTCCTCTCAATGACACTTCCTTTGCCACCAACTTCACTAATAGGCTTCGTAGCTTGGCCAGCCCTCAGTTCCCTGCTAACGTCCCCCAGAAAGTTGACAGGCACTTCTTCTTCACAGTTGGACTGGGAACAAGCCCCTGCGACCAAAACCAAACATGCCAAGGACCCAATGGGACAAAGTTTGCAGCTTCGGTTAATAATGTGTCCTTTGCATCTTCAACCACAGCCCTTCTACAAGCCCACTTCTCTGGACAATCAAATGGGGTTTACAACCCTGACTTCCCTATCACTCCGATCATTCCCTTTAACTATACCGGAACCCCACCAAACAACACTCTGGTGAGCAATGGAACCAAAGTGGTGGTTCTACCATTTAACACTAGTGTGGAGCTTGTCATGCAGGACACTAGCATTCTTGGAGCTGAAAGCCACCCTCTCCATCTGCATGGCTTCAATTTCTTTGTCGTCGGCCAAGGTTTCGGAAACTATGATCCTAACAAGGACCCTGCAAACTTCAATCTGGTCGACCCCATTGAAAGGAACACCGTGGGAGTGCCCTCCGGGGGTTGGGTTGCCATTCGGTTTCTAGCAGACAACCCAGGTGAGCATGAAAGAATAGCACAACATGCAGTGAAATTTAAGTCTACACAAAATTATTGGCCATAATAAGAGTGCCGTAATATGAAAATTATTCTGATAAGAACAGGCCATGATTTTACTTATAATTCATTCTTCAAATTCATAAAAATTTCACAATTTGAAGCTAATGACAATGATGATAAATATGTGGGAAACAGGGGTATGGTTCATGCATTGTCACCTGGAAATCCACACCAGCTGGGGCTTGAAGATGGCGTGGGTTGTCTTAGATGGAAAGCTCCCCAATCAGAAGCTGCTTCCTCCACCAGCAGATCTTCCCAAGTGTTGATTTTGACTCACTCATGCATTCACACTGATCACAAACTGCCCTGAGATTTTTATGTTTTTTTAACCCATTGTACGGCCCCTTTTGAGCACTGCCTTAAATAATCTTTTGTTATTTTTTTTTCTTAGTACATGTGGAGAGAGAGTGAAAACAAAGTGAACTTCCTGTGAGTTCAGGATTGATCAAAGTGTTAACAAGAAGGTTTTCAATAACATATTTGGACATTTTATCCTCTATAGTTTCTCAAGCATTTTTTTTTACTAATCATCAGAAGCTCAGAAACTACTGAACCAGAAATTGATAGAGAAAATTGAGATGAGAATGTATAGAGGGGGTTAATTTTTCACTTGAAAGTTTGTCAAAGATATGTAGAAATAAAAATTAAAAAAAAAATTGTTATCAATTTTTAAAAAGTAAGAATATAAAAAACTAAACTTAGAAGTGATTTTTGAAAGATATTCACCAAATGATTATAGAGAATTATTTTAAATGATTTCTAATTTATATAAGAAAGTTGTTTCAAATGTTAGAAAACTCTTCTAACCCTTTCAAAATCATCCCCTCTTAACTTCTGAAAGGCTTATTGGGGGATGTCTTGCAAGTGGCAATAAATTTTAGAACTTTTTACAAACTTTTCTTAAAGTTAGGTGGAAATTACAAATTCTACAAATAAAATAAAGACAACTCTATTTAAAACTTCACAGTAATCAGAAACAGCACTTCAATTTGTGATTTCTTGAATTGAACTTCATGAAGGTGATAAGAACAAAGACAAACATAAGCTAGAACTCGTAAACAAGAAAAACACTTATAAAGTAACCCTGTTTGGTTTTCAGGGAAAAGCCTGCAATCTAAGTTGAACTCATTGTCAATGAGGGCTGAAACAGTTCCAGAACTAGAAGCCCTTTATTGTAGCAAGTAGTAACTAAGGAAATAGAATTATAGAAGCGAGTTTCCTTCTTAATTTGGAGGAGGAAAGAAGATGGCATCTGCATTCCTCTTGGAGCGGAAAAGCTTCTCCATATCTGAACCCACACTGAAAGAAGCCTCCAGTACTTTAGAAGACAGGGCCTTCCATGCTGAAGTCCTTCCTGCTAAATGGGTGAATATAGGACTGCCATTTCCAACAAATAAAATCAATTAGAATCCCAAAATCAAAACAAAAACAAGGGAATTCACTGGGCTACAAAATAAAAGAAAGTGGAGGCTAGAAACTTTAAGAAAGACTTACTTGGGAGTTGTAATGATAGAAAACCAGTCCATTCCTTCTGGGTCACCAATCTTTGAAACAACAAAGAACCTTGGTACAATGAACAAACTGCCTGCCTTGAGGGTGGTTTCCAAGACCCGGCGACCATCAACACCGACCACTTGAACACGGCCACTACCCCTAACAATGTAGGTCACCTGTAATGCAGAGTCACAGGAAAAACCAGGGGAGCACATTGCACTTCCATCCAACCTAACAAGATCAGCACCAAGCCCCACCTCACCAACCAAAGGTAAATTCTGAGTATTCAAAACCACAACCCTTCCACCATTCTTAATGTCAACATCCAATGGAGCTTCCAAGCAGTTCAATACCAAGCCATTTCGATGTTCTTTCTTTGGCTCAGGCATCTCAAAAGTCCCCTCAAGCTTAACAATGCCCTTCCCTGATTGCTTTCCAACAAGGGATTTAACAACATCCTCTTCTAGGTCCCATGCTCGGCTCACAAACTCAGTTGAGAAGCCGGTGAAGATACCATTGGAGCCTGTGAGAAAGAAGTCAGTGAATTCACCAGCTTTGTGGGCCTTTGAGGTATCACCCAAGAATAAAACTTCTAGGTCAGTATCCTCTTTGTTGTACCACCATGTAACAACACCAAAGGGAAGGGCAAGTGCATCGCCCTTCTTAATAGGGACTACCTTCTCCTCTGATTCAGGAAGAACAATTCCAGCAACACCATTTCCTGGAGAAAGCAAGAACCACAGCCAAATAAGTAAATTTGACCAAAGACCAATATCAACTGTGTAGGAAATTAGGGTTTGTAGTTATGAATTATGCAATTACACTCGGAATCTCACCCCATTAATCAAATCACATGCCACACACCTCTCAAACTCTAATGAACTCACAAGAAGTTAGACCAGCATTTCATTATGGGGATTCAAATTAGCAGAAAACAAAAACTGTTGGGCATATGATCAACATTCTTCATAGATAAACAAGAAATCATTTAATCAACCCAATTTTGGGAGGAAGAACAATAAGAAAACATCGTCCATAACTAAAGCCAACCAAAGATGAATAATAAAAACATTTAAAGGGTCACCTATTCAATCAAACTGAAGATCATACTGATAATGATCAGTTTCCGAACAAATAAACTAACAATACAAATATAACCCATCTATTTTTTTTTTTTTTTAACATACCCATGAATCCAACCACAGACTATGAAAAAAAAATCCCACCCAATATTCAAAGAGAAAACCAAAAATACCTTGTAAAACATAAGCGACCTTTGAGGAATCAGAGTAGCTAGGAAGAGCAAACCCATGTTGGTGGAGAATGATCTTGGCTGCGCCGATGTTGCCTTCACCAAGCATGGGAAGCTCCGATGGGGACCACGCCAAGTATGACCCCCCATTGTTCCCGTACGCCTCCTTCGCCGACTTCGGAGTCAAATCAATTTCCATCTTCCCTTGTGTTTTTTTCTCTGCAACCAAACAAAACCAAATATTCTTTGATGATGAATCTTCTGCGTTCACCGCAGCGGTCTTATATAGGGATTTTCAATCGACTTCAATAAGAACGGCACTCCAAAATTTTATTTCTTTTGGATAATAAGATTTTCATTGGAATTTTTTTTGGATTATGATAAGATAATCATCGATTATGGATGGTGTGGGGACCTATAATTTGTTACAAAAATAAATAAATTGAGAAAATGTGCGAAAAACTTGTCCAAATTTGTCGGATAGTAATTTTAATATAAGGAGAAATTAATGATTTTTTTATTTGAAAAGGCAAAGAAATCATTTTTTTTTGGGATTAGACGTGTAATTTGATCAATTTTAGGAAAACAATTTTGGGATAAGGTTGTGTTGTATGTTTTATCCTATTAAAAAATTCCTTTTCGAATAACAATTTTAAAAAGAAATTATAATCTCAATATTATCTAACCATTAGATAAATGAATTTCAAAATAAAAAGATTAAAGAATATGCGGAAAAACAAAAACGAAATCTAATTGATAGAGTAGTAAATGGACTTTTACTTGTTTTTAGAAAATATCTCGTATTACTAAATTTAATGTATTTTTATTTTTATTCTAAAAAAGAGAATAATTCTTATTTTGTTTTTATCTAATTCCTTTTTGTTTTTATTTTCATTTAATTTTGAAAAAAAATTGTATATATATAGAGGATGGTCATTCGTCAACAATCCGTTTTCAAGATGTTTTGAATATAAATTTAAGTGTTTATAATTAGTTGGTATTTCGTAAAATTTAATATTTATTATCTAATGACTTAAATTAACTTTAAATTAAATTATTAATTTAAAATTTATTAATTAATTATTATTTTAAGTATTAAGGTTATTTGATAAAATTTATTTTAAATTATCAAATTGATATATTTATCCTCATAAATTATAACTAAGATAAATGAGGTTAATTAAGTAAAGATAGAAGTTATAGAGTAGTAAAAAAGATTATTGATGAATGAGAATAAAAAGATAAAATAAATATATAAACTTAAAAATAAATTAATTATTTTTACTTGTACTTAAAATTATTTTTAACTTTAAGTTCTACCATTAAATCATTTTAGCAAACATACTTAATTTATTTAATTACTTAAATTAAGTTATTAAGTTAGTTTACCTAACTCCTACTAATCTTCTAATAATTTAACATTTTCAATCAATTAGATAATGATTTAGCTTATAGTTTTAGAATTCAACTAGAATCCATTACCTATTTTTCAATAAAAATTAAATTAAATTCAAAATATATTTAAAATTGATAATAGAAATAAAAAAAAATTGCAAAAAAAAAAATTATATACCCATTAATAAAATTTACGGCATATTTATCTCTTTTTTATTTTAATAATTTTTTCATTTAAGGTAAAAACCCCTATACGTTAATGTTTATCCTTCTAACATATAGAAACCATTTTTAAAAATCTAATTCTTTTTATAATATCTTTACCTTAATTTTCTTTCTTGATTTTATAGTAATATAAAATTGATTTTATGATTTTTGTCTTATTTTTTTTATTAATTATATTTGACTGATTTTAATATTTCTCAAATCCTTATTTTGTGAAATTGTAAGGATGAATTATATTCATGTGTAAAATTGATGGGATTATAAAGTCTATTAATATAAGTCAATAATTATATTAAATAATAATATATTGTTGAATATTAAAAATTTAGAAGTTATACATAGGGTCATAAATTTTGAATATAAATCAATATTTTCTACCATTTTCTACTTATTTTTATACTTGTTTTATCAACTCTATTTTATTATTAAGAGAGTGATAAATTTAGTTACAAACTTGTAATCATTACAGGATAGCATAGCATTTTTCTTTTCCAAAATCAAATCATACCTAAAAAGATTGCGTTCATCCTAAGCCGAAACGAATATTTGGCACTTTGGTAAGACAGGTGGCAAGCGGTGGGGCCCAGCACCACTAACTCCTAGGGAAATCTTATATAATAATTTAAAAGGGGAAAAAGTATGTTATGGGTTGTTGATTTGAAAATATTGGGATTTTCCTATTTAAAAGCCGGATAAGTCCCAGAGCAATCGTATATAATGATTTAAAAGCCGGCTAAGTCCATCTAAACATGCCTGTTTCACACTCATCTCATATGTGAAGGTTGGACATACTCAGTGGAGGGCTTGTATTGTATTTTTAGCACCACCACCATCACTCCTGAGCCATGGTCTGATGATTTCCACAGACTAAGAGTCCAGGACGCATGACTCAGAACACAACCCATGGTAGTCCGAATCCTTCAGTTGGGATCACATATGAAACAGATAAAGCTTTTGACTGTAACATGACAAGGATTTCAGAGGGCAAAATTGCACAGCAATGACATACCTCATATTTTCCCTTTTTTTTCCTAGTAAGTTCATCAAATCAAGATGCTGTTTCAACAATTGCCTTTTGCATTTCTTGGATCATTCCTATAGAAGGAAAATGTAATGTGAAATAAAAGGACAAGTATATGTGGTTTTAGTTAATGTGAACTCACAGCTCCCGTGAGAAGTCGTGAAGTCAAAACTATTCTGAATTCTACCCACCTGCATGAGGTTTTGTGTTGATGTAGGTAAGTTCGTGTGGGAGCGTTGTATATATTCTTTAGTATGTAGCCCAATAATCTAGCACTAAAGCTGCCTATCAACAACTGGTTAATGGCAGATACCATGGGAAATCTGATTGCTTGTATCAGGGGCTCTCCTTCAAAGGCTTAGAAGCCTCGATCTCCCTTTCTTCAGAGGGTGAAGGTTTCTGTGGCATACTTTTCAGGAAGCTTTTTGAATAGAGAGAACCAAAAACAATGATCTGATCAACATGTTATAAACAGGGTTAATGGAGCTCCCCAAAATATGGATAAAAAAGTGAAAAGGTAATTTGAGGTTGAGGCTTACAGCTCCTATCCATTGTTGCCAGCTTAGGGGATGGGAAAACCAGACACATGACAACATGATGCTCACCAACTTCATCAGCAAAGAGAAATTGTCAGAGCCAGGATCGATTGAAGGCATAATTATGAAGGAGAGAAGAATGCATGAAACTGAGTAGTACTGGAGACTTATATTTCACCTGTCTGGTGGTCATAATGGTGGCAAATGTGAGAGCACCAAATGTTCGAATTGTGTAAGAAATGAAAAACTGACTGGCTGTTGCAACCTGCAATGAAAATCCTTACTAACATGGAGTTCTAGGGTATATCTTTGTGCTGATCATGGGGAGTGGGGGAAGAAAACATAATAATAAATTGGCAGAAGGTATGAATTGAAAACGGAAAAATTATTTAGACAAGTTAAGATCTTTCATGGGTGTGAAAATTATAGTTGTAAGAGAGCAATAAAAATAAATAAAAATTAAAATCCCTTACAGTTGAAAGCAGCACAATGTCAAAGAAACAGTCATTATGGCGACGAACAAAATCTATTGCTAGAAGAAGATGTCCTTGGAATATTAGACCTGAATCAAATGAAGAAAACCAAGTTAATGAATAATCAGGTACTGCAACACAATACCAAAACAAATTGTAAAGTAGTACAAGATGCCCAAATAGGGTGTTGGAATATAAGTGAAACCTAACTTCAACTGGGATAAATTAACTATACTAAAAGGAGTGTTTCATAAACAACAGCACAAGAAAGATTGCATTCCTTGAAAAATCGAAATGCACAAGAACATTTCAATCTTCCTAATAAAGATCAAGTAAAGAAGTATGAATTAGTCCATCAATTTTTTCACTGGATCTTTGTAACATGGACTTGGTTACAAGTCTCAGAGTCTGGTGTGTGCCTAAGTGTCAGATCCTTTAATCCCTAGATCTTATGACACATGAATAGCTATAATCTAAATACCGTTTTCGTTATTCTATCTTCTAGGCCAAATTGAAGTACGTAACTAAGATAGAATGTCCACCATAATTCTATAGCCACTTATTAGGAAGTATTTTTCTTTTCCTTCTTGAAAACACCAGCAGGCTACAAATTTGACCACTAGATATGTCAAATACATGTTCCATGCTCAATCTTATCATATCATGTCCAACTTGGATACTTCACACTCTTTGAACTGAACATGTAACATAGGCTGGTTGTAGCGGGTGAGGTCAGCACCCCAAGGTTTGGGTCCCATGGAGAGTCCAAAGGGCTTGGTCATGGAAGGTTCCTCTGTTATTATAAATAATAGTAATAATAATTTTTTTTTAAAAATGTAGCATAGGCTGGGATATGTTTCTCCTTTTTTGTATGAAAGGTTAGCAGTCTAAATAACACAATAAGAGAAGGTAAGCCCATTAAACATCTAGTTGTTCACACAAACTGTCCTTTAAGTATATCAGAGATAGGTACTAGAATATCAATATCAAGTGAGCAAGAAGATTGTAAGCATCTTACAAGTTAACTTAATATCTTCCAGGCAAGGTCATTGGTTCAATTAAAAGCATGTATAATGAAGCATAATAAGGGCATATTAATAAATTAAGGCAGTTCAAAAGTTCTTCCTGTTTCATGTATATCATGCTGGTACAGATGTGTCCCTGAATGTGTAATGTCCTTTATCTAAGATATATGTTGTCTTTGGCATCTTTACAGACAGAAGCGAACCCATAACCATGACCAAATATGGTTTCAAAAGCAAGCTCTAGTCCATATCTACCTAGCATTCACCATGAAGGCTTAAAGGGATGGTGAGGAATTACCAGTCCCCTAGCTTCCTGAGTATGATGTCTTTTGCATCATGCACACAAGCATTATTGTTTACAAGTCCAAAGCAAGTCTTAAGCCCAACTCTAATTGCCAGTTACGTACATGAGTTTAATAAAGTTAGTCTATACCCCTGTACTGTGCTGTGCCTCCTCTGAGACACTTCTAATATATTTTCTCATTTGTTTATCAGAAAAAAAGTTCGTCTATACTCTGACAAAAAAAAAAAAAAAAATTCTCAATACTCTAGGACAATGTTTACAATAAATGCTTAGAGATTACGGAGATTAGTGGTCCAATAGCTCCTAGAAGTGTATCCATGTTCAGAACATCTAATACCCAACAACTAAGAGTTAGGAGAACTAATCTTTACTGCTCCAACTGCATTCCAAGTGAAGTGCAGTTTTCTGAATTGAGATTTCTTTTGTGGAGAAGAAAACATCTATTTTTTGCATTTCATGGTCCAATCCATATTTCTAAATTTTTGAGAACATCCATACTATGCAACAAGATGTCACTGTCAAGAAAGGTTTCTGACAACCAGACATGGTTATGCATCCTGCATGGAAAAAAAAACTTCTGAATCAGTTTTGCCTGTGTGAAAGATGCTCAGCCAGGTCAATTTTGAACCACTGCATGGATCAAATTTATACTTTGGTTTAGAACTTCCATGTATAAATTCCATTTGGTGAATATAGTTATATCTAAAAAAAACCCATGATGCTTCCCATGTAACGCATCCTCCAAGATATGCCAGAGTAAACTAAGAGGTAGATTCCAAAATGCCTCAAAATTTTGCAAAATTGAAAAAACGATGGGGAGTTTACCAGCCAAGCTGAGAATACAAGAACATAATGTTGTATAGAATATTTGATTGTGTATTTCCATATTATAGCCCCTAAATAGTTTATCCTGGAATGTGCTCGTGAAGCCATCAAACCTGTCATACATTTAAAAAAAAATGATAAACCAATCAGGAAATTAAGAAATTATCATGCTGTATCAGTATTGCACCCATGTAAGCAGAAAAAGTATCTGGATTAAATGTCCAATATTATTACAAAATCAATACCCTAGTTAATAACCTTACAAAGGATGAATCATAGAATCCATACTTTGGTGCATATGATATACTTCAAGTCAGTCATTTGCATGTTTTTTGTTTCTTCAATCTACTGTAAGTATCCCAATGGGTATTATAAATGATAAACCATTGGTACCACAGCATTAAGCATTCCAATTAACACACTTGAGGCCTAACTTAAGTGTTTAAGGAGTTGGGTTGGGGTTGCGGGAGGTTCCTAGTTTGAGTTTGAGTGGGGATAACAAAAACCAAAGCATTCCAATTTACACGATCCAGAACATGTAACATTTCAATTCCAGCATTTCAACTTGATCCAAATTTATTCTTCCTCTTGCTATATTTTTCTAACAGCCTTCTTCCCTATCCAAACAAATTTATGATGCAAATTTGCAAGTTAGCTGATCAAATGCTCGTGCACTACTCCAAAGTGAGAATTTTATGGCAACTAGTTTTTTCACTTTTTCGGGTGATGTGGGTAATGCACTCTTAGTAAGAGGAAACCATTTGAGTAGGCATGGTTCGTTTGTGGAGAAGAAGTGGAAGAAAGCTTCAAGGGTTGTTCATTTGTGTATCTTCCAGATGTTGTGGATGGAAAGATATAGGAGGTCATTGAAGACACTGAATAGTCAGATCAAACAATTAAATCTTCTTTTACATGCTTTTTCTTTTCTTTTTTTTGATGAATAAAGCATGATTTATTAAAAACAAAAGATGCCTGCAAAGCACCCTAAAGTACATGGGAGACGTGCATTTTTTTGGATTGTATTAGAGAGTATATAGGTGACTATTTCACATCCATGATAGGCTTTATAGATTGGTTGAGCTCCATGTAAATAGAGGGAGGTTGTTTTTAGTTTTCTCTCCTCAGTTTTGCTTGTCTGATGGTGTTTCTTGTATATACCATGTATATTTTGGTCTGCCCTTTTTCAAGAGTTGTTAATACATTCTCTCTTTTGCCTATAAAAAAATGATGGAAATTCACATCCGATATTATGTTGTATTTTTCACATTAAATAGTTTTTTTTTTATCTATTTGCTGCTTAGAGCAGTAAACAATAATAATGACCTTTCTTCTTCCAGAGGCTATGTTACATGGACCAGAAACAGTTGCCTGGTGCAGCTATTTGTGTAAATGTGATATTGACCACCATAACAAAGGATACAAAGAATCCCTTATGAATACAGGATGACTATCATAATAAAAACAACAATTACACTAATAGAGATGAACAAAAATATAATTTGAAAAGAAGGACTAGTAATGCATACATTTCATCATTTATAGGTAATAAAGAAAACCTTAAGATGTGAAAAATGAAAGCAGCAATAAACTTAAACCAGAAAATATAGAAGCCCATCAGTAATGGTGTTCCAAGAGAGTAGTAAATGGCCCCTTAAAGTTTGGGAGCATTTGAAGATCCGGTCACATACCCACACCAACAAGAATTCCTTCTGAGAGAGTGGCCATGGACATAGATTTTGTGACCCAACACACATTCTATACCCAAACCATGTTGTGTCATGCCAGGTGCAGACATGTTTGTTAGATCCCACTCCATGTTTTAGGGCGAAAAGGGACAAAAACTAAAGTTTAAAAAACTCGCATGCAAGCCAAAACAGTATGGAAAAATCCAATTAAGGTATAAAAATGAACCTAACCATCATCACACAAGCTTCATGTAGGTGGCATTCCATGTGCTAGTTTATATTTCTTCAACAAGAAGAATCCAATTCCAGGTAAGGTCAGGATTGGAAATTTCCCCACTAGTTTTCACAGCTAAAGAAAATTATGAAGAAGCAGAAATGCAAAAATAACCACAAGAGATCTTAAAATGCTGTCATGGCTAAGCCTTTTGGTATCCCACATACATATATGTCAGTTAAAAGCTAGTGCATGATGACTAGATCAGCTATGTCTATGCTGTGAGACAGCATGGCATAGGACTTAACCACCGAGGTTTGCTCCAAAACTTATCCTTGATTTAAATATTTTGTAAAGCAGTTATTACATAATCTCTTTACTAATTAAATACACAATGGCAAGCAGATGCGGCTGAAACAACAGAAATGTTCAACAAGTAATATACTGAGGGAAATAAGTTCCAAAATCTATACCCAAGATAACCCATCATCAAGGAAACGCCCCAGACAGTGTTTTCCCTTCCTTTACCGTATGGACTAATGTCAGATGCTACCTACAATGAAAAAAACAATGCAGAAGTCATGCTAAAAATTGGTAAGAAGCTAATTCAGAGTCTCAAGCATCAAGAAAAGAAGCATCCATAATATAAATAGACCATTTAGGAAGCTCCAACAAAGCACCATTTGTTGTAGATGAACAGGCAGACCCCTAATTCACTATTCCAAAGGCAGTTTGCATGATTAAAAGGTCAGCAACACTATGGATGTGAGGAATATGTTTGTAGCACTTTCCTGGTTAATTATGAAACTAATCGGAGTTGTGATTATGTAAAGAGCAAAGGTTCCAGCAGTTCTGCAATTGATAAAGAAACTAAACAGAACTTCAAGAACACTTTTGTAAGCAACAAATAACTGAGTATAGGAGGTTTGTGGAATGAGCCGTGGTGCGTTGCAGGAGATTTTAACATGATAAGATTCCCCTCTGAGCGTAGTAGAGGAGGCCGTCTGTCCTCGACAATGAGGAGATTCTCAGAGGTGGTTAAGGACTTAGAACTAAGGGACTTGCCTCTTCAGGGGGGACTGTTCACTTGGAGTGGAGGACTTAATAATCGGTTAAAGTCGAGAATTGTTCTGGCTAGGCTGGTTTCTGATCACTCTCCGATCCTTCTTGATGGGGAAGAAATGAGAGGACCCATGCCTTTTAGATTTGAAAATATATGGTTGAAGGAGGAGGGCTTTAAAGAGGTGTTAAGAAAGTGGTGGGAGGGGATTCAAGTTAGTGGGTCAGCCATGAGCCAACTTCATTTTGGCTGAAAAGTTGAAGGCCTTGAAACCGATTCTGAGAAGCTGGAATAAAGAGGTATTTGGTAAGGTTGAAACTAAGAAACAGAGTGCTTAGAATTTGGTGGATTTTTTGGACAAGGAAGAGAGTGTTCACTCACTGTCTATGGAAGAAGGGGAAGCTAGGAAGGAGGCAAGAGATACTTATAAAAAGTGGGTCCTTTTAGAAGAAGCGTCGTGGAGGTAGAAGTATAGAGAAATTTGGCTGAGGGAGGGGGATAGAAATACAAGGTTTTTTCATCAGATGACTAATGCTCATAGAAGAAGAAATCAGCTAACTAGAGTAAAAGTTAATGGGAGGTGGCTTACTGAGGAAAGTTTAATTAAAGAGGAAGTGAGCAAAGCTTTCCAAGGTCTGTTGGCAGATCCCGATGGTTGGAAGCCCAATATAGATGGTCAACGTCTCAAAATGCATTTGTGGAGGGGCGACAGATTATGGATGCAATGTTGATTGCTAATAAAGCAATAGACTCGATTTTGAAAAGTAATAGAGGAGCGATTCTCTACAAATTGGACATTGAGAAAACCTATGATCATGTGGATTGATCTTTTCTTTTAGCAGTGTTAGAGAAAATGGGGTTTGGGGAAAAGTGGCGTAGATGGATAAGGTGGTGTATCCACTGTTAGATTCTCTGTTTTGGTAAATGGAACCCCTACTAGATTTTTTCAAACCTCAAGGGGTTTAAGGCAAGGAGACCCCCTTTTGCCTTACTTGTTCGTAATTGTGATGGAGACTTTCAACCGTCTACTGAAGAGAGCAGTTTCTAGAGGTTTTTTATCGTCTTGCTCGGTTCGAGGAAGAAGGGGTGAAGAGGTCCAGGTCTCTCATTTGCTATTTGCTAACGATACGTTGATTTTTTGTGAGGTGAAGGAGGAGCAGTTGACGTATTTGTGCTGGCTGTTAATGTGGTTTGAGCCAATTTCAGGGTTAAGAATGAATTTGGAAAAAAGTGAATTGATACCGGTTGGTAGAGTTGAGAATGTGGAGGAGTTGGCTGAAGAGTTCGGTTATAAGGTGGGAAGATTGCCCTCCACTTACTTAGGAATGTCGTTGGGTGCTCCTTTTGAATCCGCTGCCGCTTGGGATGAAATAAAAGAAAGATTCCGCAAGAGATTGGCTATGTGGAAACGACAATACATTTCAAAGGGGGGGGGGGAGGATTACCTTAATTCGAAATACTCTATCTAATTTGCCAATCTATTTCATGTCTATTTTCTAGCTGCCTAGGGTGGTTAGAATGAGATTGGAGCATATTCAAAGGGATTTTTTGTGAGGTGGTGAGGCTCTTGAGCAAAAACCGCACTTAGTAAGGTGGCCAATTGTTTGTGTAGAAAAAAGAAAAAAAAGGGTTGGGGGTTAAGAGTCTTAGGACTTTCAATAGGGCTCTCCTTGACAAGTGGGTTTGGTGCTTTGCAATTGAAAGAAAGGCCCTTTGAAACCAAGTGATTTGAAGGAAATATGGGGAGAAAAGAGGAGGGTGGAGCTCTTGTGAGGCTAGGGAGGCCTATGGAGTTGGGTTGTGGAAAGCAATAAGCAAGTTGGGACACCTAGTGACCCTTTCTTTTGATTTTGTGGTGGGTGATGGAAAGAAGGTGAGGTTTTGGAAAGACAAGTGGTGTGGAACCACCCCTTTGTGCGAAACTTTCCTTTGTTTATTTGCTCTAACGGCTTCCAAAGAGGCTTGGGTAAATGAAGTTTGGACAGCTATGGGGAAAAATGGGGGAAGTTGGAGTCCTTGTTTCAATAAACCTTTCAATGATTGGGAGTTAGAAGAGGTGGAAAGGTTGTTTTGTTGCTTGGATGGGAAGAAGGTTAATGTCGATAAGGAGGATAGGGTGAGGTGGATGGAATCAAAGGATGGGGTGTTTTCGGTAAAGTCTTTATATAGGACCTTGCAGCCGGTTTCTCTTGTTTCTTTCCCTTCGAAGATTATATGGAACTCTTGTGTGCAGCCCAAATTAAGTTTCTTTGCTTGGGAGGCTTCGCGAGAAAGAGTTCTAACCTTGGACCATTTGCAAAAGAGGGGTTGGGTTTTGGCTAATAGATGCTTTTTGTGCCAAATGTGTGAGGAGTCGATTGATCAACTCCTTCTTCATTGTGAAAAAACAAGGGAAGTGCAGATGTTGCTCCTTTCTTTATATGGAGTGTCTTGGGTGTTTCCTTTTTCGGTAAAGGAAACCCTTTTAGGGTGGATGGGCTCTTTTGTGGGTAAAAAGAGGAAGGCAGTGTGGCAAGTGGGACCGTTATGCTTGTTTTGGGTCATTTGGAAGGCAATGAATAAAATTGCTTTTGAAGATAGTGTGCTATCCATCCAAAGGTTGAAAGCTTCTTTTGTGTATTTACTTTGGTCGGAGACCAAATAGTGGATAAAAGGTAGTCCTTCAACCTTAATAGATTCTGTAGATTGGGTGGGTTTGCGATGAGGGAGAAGGTTTTTTGTTTTTTCCTTGTTGTTTTGGGTCCGATTGTAAAGGCGTGAGTGTCTTTATACTGTAATTATGTGGGTCACTATTTTAGTGTCTCTTCGTAATACAATTCTTTTGCTTATTGATCAAAAAAAAAAAAACTAAGTATAAATTAGAAATTTAAGCCTCGGAGAACAATCCATGGAGATGGTTATTTTATTGAAGAAACTAACTACACCGTTCTCAAATGACATGGTATATTTCAATGCCATGGAATAGTTCTGTCATCAAGCAACATCCATCATTCAATCATGCGCTAAAGCGACTTATTGTGTGGCCACTCCTGCTCTTGATTCCTGATGAGATTCAGATTAACAATTTAAGAGAGCTAAATCAAATCTACAAGGCATACATTTCTAGTGATCGTGCTGAAATCCATCATCAGTATTCAAGGTACAAACAATTAGATGAATGTTAAGTAGCAAAAGCAGATAAAAAGGGGAAACTGAGGCAATAGTTGTTACCGGATAAAGAATAAAAAATGAGCAACCAACAGTAACCAGAAAAGCCAGCAAATAATCAGGTCCCCTGTATCTCTTCTGCATAATGAGAGTGCCCCAAACCTGTAAAAACAATAAAAGAGGATTGAATCCAAAGCCTAGCACTCAAAACATGCAAATAATAATTAAAACGTTAGCAATCAGGGAAAAAAAAAGAAAAAAAAAAAAAAAAGAACATCAAATGTCCTTTATACGTAAAAGTAAGATGCATTGAATTGAATGTAACTCAACTTATGAGGCCAGCAATTGAAACACACAAGGAATGAAGTAAAATAAAGAAATAAATAAATAATGACTGTCTGAAATCATCTTCACCAAAGAACAACTCTAATAATGATTATTAGAAAGATTTCAAACACCCATTTGCCATGATTACTAAGAGCAGGGATGGGTGAATTATTAGAGTCACTTGCCATGATTACAAAGCATTGGTTTCAACAAAGCCATCTATAACCTGGTCGTTACTCATTACTTCCTATTCATACTATTCAAGCTCACTTATAGGAGATTAGTGAAATCTAAGTTCATATGAAGTAGTCAACCATTATGAGGACACCTACCAAATCCACCACATCCCACTTTTTGAATTTTCCTTCAACCTGCTTTATCAGATTTTAATATCATGAATGTTCTGAAGGTAACCCTGATCAGGCCAAATGGTTTACTTTATTACGAGGAAGAATGATGAAAACTTGGTTTTGTCTGCACTTTGGATGCTTTTTTCCAACATTACAGCAAAATTTTATACCACTAATTGGGATGAAGGTTTTAGAAAGAAGATTCCTACACAGGCTTTCATTTCTAAGATTTATCTTATTATGATCTGGAAATTAGCATATACATAGACTCATAACTAGTTAAAAATAATAATAAAAAAAAAAAAAATTAAAAAACCAAAAAAACAAAAACAGAAGCAATTTTATTAAGGGGAAGAATCTGAAAGGACTTTATATAATGACTACCACTGATAACCATTCTAAACTCACCATAACAGGTATCATTTTGGCACACTTTGCGAGCGTTTGTACTGGAAAACTGACGTACTTGAGGGCCTGAAGCAAGTATTTGTGGTCATTTAAATTGTATCAACCATTGTTTATAATTTATCAACTTGAGACTGAAACTAACTATTCATTAAATTTGTTCAAAAAATAAATAAGCAGCATTACTGCAGATATTTTTCCTCCCATTAAGGTGGCGTTCGGGTAATAAACATTGAAAATGATCACAGCTCACCTCGTACTGGCATGTTGTGGTTAGTATGTTTGACACTGATATGAGGCAGTACTTGTAAACCGGAGCAACAGGATCCAATGCCTTTTTACTTGCCTACATGAAAAGACAAAGAAAATGAAAGTTGTAACTGAAGGAGATATTGCAAACTCAAAAGCAATTTAACTTGTACTCCATGCCTTTAGATAGATGGTTCCTGTATTTTCATTAGGCATTTCACAGTCTACCACATGCTGGAGTGCAGAGTGTGAGACACAGGTTTGGATCTCCATGAAAAAGACAACTAGAACTCACTCATAGGTCTACAAAAAAACTTCAATCAGCTGATTATAACAACTTACCAGTAAAGCACCCGCGGAGACAGCAGATGTTGTAATGCGGTTGCAGAAAACAAGAAACAATGAGTACTTAAAATATTCTTTATCGGCTCCATATGGAACCCTCATGATCTTTTCCTGCATGCAATAAATTTTGTTAACTTCTAAACGAAAATAACTGAAATTTATAGACTGAGAATGAACAAAATACTATGATTTAGTTAAGAAAATTAATGGCAAAAAGCACAAATTGGACAAAACAAAGCTTGACATACAATGTAGTTAAACTACAATGATGTAGGCACATATTTTTATTGAAAGATGGTGAGAATATAAGCAGATTCCAATCAGTTTACAATGTAAGTGAAATGGACAGAAAAACTAAAGCAGAATGAAGGGCAAAAACACATGCCTGAAACTGGCTAGTACCATCCCATTTGTTCCCAACAATTAACCCCGTTGATGATCAACATAAGTATGATCTTGCAGAGTATAGGTAAAGTAAAAACCCTAGTATGACTATATATCATACAAAAGGTGAAAACCACTAACATATTACAAGAATAATAAAACATTTCACAATCTCCTCCTGTATATCCCTAAGGCAAAGCTGCTAGTCACCTCTTCCATCATATGAGTTAGCTTCTTTTACTTGGTCATTCTTCTTTTTGCTTCAGACATCAACTAAGCTCCCCTTTTGACATTAGAACTTCTGTAGGATTTCCCTTCCATGGCCATGTAGCGATTGGTTATGAAATGATACCATGTTACAAGACTCCTACTTAGTATTTTAGATGTCTAAAATTTGTCAGTAGATCAATTGAAATGTCCTAGATCTGGGGATATTAACAGACATTTTAAATGATGCTTTTAGACATTAAATTTTCTCACTGTTCCAAGATAAAACATCAACACATTATTTATATTGTCAATCTATTGAGATGTTGAGGATAATGTGTACATTTTCAATATCATTGATAATAGATATACTGGGATAGCAATCTATATCATAGATGGTACTTTTCTTATAATATTTATTCATATAATGTACTACATTTAATGTGATTCCAAAAAAATTAATTATTTCTTGATATCAATCTCAACAGCAGATTCAAAACTAATAATTGAAGTTGAAGTTTACATCATTCCTTTTTTCTTTTCATCACCAAATAGAGATGTAAGTTTGTAACAAAAAGCACATAACAAAAGGGGGTACTCATGTGCACAGGAAGCATACAAAGGGCATCAAATTGAAAAGAAAAGAGCAAGCTATACAAAAATCTTATTATCCCCCACACTGAGCATCAACAAATCCAACAAAGAGCATATAACCATCCCCAATAGGACTCTAGATTGCTCCTAAGGGGATTTAACGAAGGCCTCCTTCAATCTTTGATCAAATGACTTCTCTTTTTTTGAAGATCCAACCATTGCACTTTCTTGATATGCACCATAACAGGCAAAGTGGAATCATATATCACACTTCCCTCAGCCTCTTTTTCATGCCCCAAGCTTGCCAACTTATGATTTTTTATCATCTCTAATTCTAAAAGCACCCACTGAAGCTGAAACTAACAAATAAGTTGTCCCACAACAACTAGGCTTTACAACATCTGAGTTATAATATGGCTTATTATTTTTCCATTCGATTTGCAGAGATTATGTCTATTCACCAAGGTTCATCCCCTTCTAATAAGTTGGTCAGTCAATTTATAGTAAAAATCTTCTCTCAAGCAACTTCTGAAGCAAAAAATGAAAAAAATGCTCTCAGAGGGGCACAGGTACCACATACCATCAACACATGAAATTATAAAAGGGCCTCACATTGAACTACCCCTCCTTCCTTCCCCTCCACATGAGACTATCCCTCCCCCCACCCCTTAAATTCAAGGAATGAATTCAGTGCAAAAACTGGCCAACTAACTCTAGCATCCACTCATGAAAAGGACTTGACAAGCAAGGGCTCCACTAACCCTGAGCCACCTCAATTACACAGAAATTTGCCAGTGTGCATTTGACAGTAGCAACCTATAGAGAGAAGGAAACACTTCTTTCAAAGGATTCTCAACAACTGACCCATCCAATCAAAACTTCGTCCTCATCCCACTCCTCACCAAATAGGACGTTCTAAGAGTGAACTCTTCTCACCCCCATCTAATAGCTTTCTAGAACCCCACACCAAACACCTCTCTCACCTCCTGGGTGCACCAAGCACCATTCATCACTCCAAACTTTCCTTATATGACCTTCTTCCACAAGTTATACAACTCATTTGGAAACCTCCATAGTACTTTGTATGATTTTTCCTTTTCTCTCTTTCTTTTTTTCTTTCTTCTTTTTTTTTTTTTTTTTATGGAACTTTTTGGTTTATCTACTTCAGTTTTGCATCAGAGGTATTTCATGATTTTACATATGCAACTTCTTTACTAATCTTTGCTTGCTCTTCTTAGTTCTTGCCTGTTTTAATAATTTTCCTTTGTTTAATTTCTAGGAATGAGAAGTCAAAATTGTAGGTATAAGTTAACCATTCACTTGTTGGAATGCTTAGGATAGAGTTTCACGAAATTCATACCGGAAATTCCTGCAATCCACTGGGTTCAGTTCCTAAAATCTAAACACTTGACTAGCAATGAACCAAGCCGATGCAACGAACAAGGAATAACAACCCTCCAAATGGAAGAAAAACAAGTACTTCCAGTTCTCCAGAAAATGCTTTTGCATGCCAAAAAAAGAATAGATTCTTATTGAACTTAGTAAACAAAGGGGCAGCCAGTTTATAACAATAAACAGGACTATCCTGCTTTCAACCAAGCTAATCCTAAGAAATTCCCCTAGCAATAGCATTTCAGTATCCCCAACCCTACTAAAATCTGCATTAAAATAATGAAAAATCCTCCCATGCATTTATCTCGATCATCATAGGCCTTCTCACAGCATAAATTTTAGCTCTAAGGAGCACCCTGCTTTCAGGAAAAATCCTTGCATATTTTTCATGTTGGATGGTTCAAGAACAAAATGAATTCCATTAAAATTGCATATTCAACTTCAAAGACTAGGAGGCCGAGAAAGAGTTTTTATTGAGATCACATTACATATCCTTAAAGGTAAAGTCAGAGGTGTATATAAATTTCCATTTTTCATTCGATCAACGCTTTAAATCAGCATTGGAACCCTAATCCTACCTTCGGCAAAAGTGAGGCCGCCGAAGGATAATTATTGTCAAATTTTCAAAATCAAAGCATAAACTGGGATCAGGCTGAATCATCAAACCAAAAAAGGAAAAAAGTACCTGTAGAACACCATAGATGACGAGAGTGGTCATGATTCCGACCACCGCGAGCACACCTTTCCAGAACCTGTTCTCTTTCTGAACAGCTGGCGCTGCTGCAGCTTCCATTCAAACTCTGCCACTTGCTTCACCAATTCAACACAATATCCACGCTTATCACAATACACAAACTCCCCATAAATATATGTACAGAGAAAGAAAGAGAGAGGAAAATGCTTACCAAACTGTGCAAACA
Source organism: Vitis riparia (assembly GCF_004353265.1). Lineage (NCBI taxonomy): Eukaryota > Viridiplantae > Streptophyta > Magnoliopsida > Vitales > Vitaceae > Vitis > Vitis riparia. The sequence continues at coordinate 17,942,289 of NC_048436.1, read as the reverse complement.
CAACGCAGTGAACAGAACCGGAACGACCACGCAGTATTGGCGGTGAACTTGCCGGAAAATCCAGACCGATTATTGAAAGGCGCGAGGATTTGGGATCAAAAAGAAAGAGTCAAGGGGTACACGAGTCATCCGGGGGATGCATCACATTGGAAATGGGCTTCGGTCTGAGAAAACAGAGCGAGTCGTAGAGAGAGAAAATGGGCGAGATTATTTGATTTTTGTATTTTAAAATTGGGTACACGAGTCATCCGGGGGATGCATCATATTGGAAATGGGCTTCGGTCTGAGAAAACAGAGCGAGTCGTAGAGAGAGAAAATGGGCGAGATTATTTGATTTTTGTATTTTAAAATTATTATAATCGGAGTCTCGATGTCGCCCGCCACTCTCTCTCCAGCTTTCCGGTTCCGCGTTGCCACGTAGGAGTGGGTCCCGGATCAGGTGTACTAATCGAGCCACAAGATGTTGGCGCGTGGTGGCACGGACTGATGCGGACCGTTGGTATAGTGGACGGCATGTTCAATGAAAAAAAAAAGCTCACGTGGCTGCATTTTAGACTATTAAAGTTAGAGAAAGTGCCATTTTGCAGCTTTCTATTTAATTAATTCATTGTTTTATTGAACGGATTTATTAGAATAGTAGACAACAAGCTAATATATTAATCCTACCGTTGGATTTTTAAACTTGTTGGCTTTAAATTTTTGAGCTTTTGAAGGTTTTCATTAATTGATTTTACTCATAATTTTTTAATAATGTGAAAGATATCAATTAAATAATCTATAATTATTCTAATGGCCATGACAAAATAAAATAAAAGATATTAATTTGTAAGATATTTTTACTTATTTTTTTAATTTAAAAAGTAGGTATAAAAAATTCATTGATCTCAAGTTTTCTTAAACTAGACTCATCACACGTTTATTGCATATGAGAGACTCATGGAAATTATTATTTTGAACATTTAAAAAAATAAAAAGAACTTGTATCTACATAATGATGATTACGATATTTTATAAGAGAAAAGTTTTTATAGCTATATATATATATATATATATATATATATGTATATATATATATATATGTATAAATTTATTTTAATCTTGTAAAGACATTTTAAACAGATATTATCTACACGGAGGTTTTAAAAAAATGTCTAATATCTATTAACACATAATGTTCAATGTTTCAAACGAAAAAGTTATGTAGTGTTTGTTTTTTTACTTTTTGCTGAAAGTAATTTATTTTCAAAATTTAGGTTATTTGTTTTTTTTTTTTATAACTTATTATAATTTTTTTACTAAATTAAAAAAGTCAAAATGTGTAGTTTTTTAAAAAATAAAAAAAATGATACATTGATTTTTATTTATTTTTTAATAAAAAACAAACAATCTAACATTTAACACTATTAAGTATTAAAATTCTATTTAAAATTAAGTTAAAAAAACGAACACCACCGTATATTTGCTCCAAATGGTAAAAGATTTATTTTCTCAAATCTCATAGACATGTAGGGTTGATCCGATTCCAAGCTTTTACGAAGGAAAGTTTACCTTACTATACCATACCATATGAAAGGAGGATCGGATGATATTACATTTTCAAAGGCCGCCTTTTTCTATACATTTATCTTTCTTTATCCTTTTTAATCGGATGAGTATAGACTATAAAGAGAGAAAAGATAGGTCCACTTCATAGCCCTTGATATATGAATGGAAAGAATAACAAAGTGAGCAAGAAATGAATAAGTTATAAGTATAAACCTGTAACTCTTTGTGTGAGAAGAGAAAGAGCTCACGTAGAGTGGTGCTCTGTCTCTTTGGTGGTTTGGTGTGGTCTATATTACAGGTCATTCTATGTCAGACCCATAGATATGTCCCATCTTGGTGCGTTTTGTTTCCAGGTACTTCTTGTTTTCCTCTGTAATGGGAGTCAACACCGGAACCCGCCCAACAACTGCTAACCCATATCCCTTCAGACCGGTGAACTTGGCTGGGTTGTTGGTCATTAGCTGCATGGTTCTTACTCCTACATCTCTTAGGATCTGTTGGCACCAAAGTGAAACAACTTGGGTCAGGACCAGGACTCAAGACTCATGCCCTAAAGGGCAAAAAAAAAAAAAAGTCTGCCAAGTTTCTGACCTGGGCTCCAATCCCATACTCACGAGCATCAACTGCTAACCCAAGTTCTAGATTGGCTTCAACTGTGTCATGACCTTCGTCTTGTAAGTTATAGGCCCGAAGTTTGTGACCAAGACCAATCCCCCTCCCTTCATGACCTCGGAGATAGACCACAACTCCTCTGCCGGCTTGCTCGATTAACTGCATTGCCAAATCCAACTGGTTGCCACAATCACATCGAGCTGATCCGAATATGTCCCCAGTTAAACACTCTGAGTGAACTCTTACTAGGACATCTTGCCCTTGTCCAATGCTTCCCTGTTGAGTTTTGAAGCCCCGGTTTATTGCTCAACAGAAGTTGAGATAGCAGTCCCATATCAAATTAGTTAAACAGAGGTTCTTTTAGAAGAAGTAATCAAGCATTAATACCTTCACAATGGCTACATGCTCTGTTCCATCTAGCTTTGAGCGATAGCAGTAAGCCTGAAATAGACCCCATTTAGTTGGTAGTCGGGAAATAGCAGTTCTTTCGACCAGTTTTTCCCTCTTTCTCCTATACCTACAGGCAGAGTGCATAATGGCCGTACATAAACACAGCCCAGAAACATAGTTCAGAAAAATAAATGAAAAACACCAAAAATGTTGTGAAACTTTTATCAATAAAATGAAAGATGACAAAAAAAAAAGTACAGTGAATGAGGCCAAGAAAACAGAGGAATGCATACTTAGAAATGTTAAGCTAAGTGCAAACAAACAAGTGAATATCTATGTTGGATTGTGAAGTCTGAATGAATATTGTTGCACTACATAGGGATGTCTAGGATCGAGCACCCAGCGATCGAATTGTACGATCAGCTCGCAGGTCGCAGGAGTTTAAGGGGTATTGTATTTTTAATCCATTTAGGTTTCATTTTATAGAAAAAAAATTAGAGTGCAATCATAATTGAGGGGAGAGAGCTTTCACTATTATAGCCTTTCTTTTTTATTAGTGGATTTTCTAGTATTGATGCACTCCATGAAGATCATATTAATCACGAACCACGCCAAAAATCTCGTCTTTTCTTTATTTTTGCTCTGTGTGGTTTGGTTAACAATCTCAAGTATATTAAACAGAAGAGAGGGTTGCATTGCTCACCTGATCAAATCAGTTATTGAGACCATTGGGATGCTGTGCTCCAAGGCCAACTTTCTTAAACTGGGCAAAGTGGCTATAGAACCATCATCTCCATCAACAATAGCTGAAAGAACAGAAATTGGCTGCAAGCCCGCCAGCATGACCAAATCTACGGAAGCCTCGGTATGACCAGCTCTTCTCAGAACTCCGCCTTCTCGGTACTTGAGGGGAAAAACATGGCCTGGCCTTCTGAAGTCTTGTGGTGTAGAAATAGGAGATGAAAGCGCAAGAACAGTTTTTGCCCTGTCTGATGCTGATACTCCAGTGGAAGTTCCAGCTTTTGCGTCCTAAACAATCAAACAGTGGTACTTGAGTAACCTGCATTAGGTTATTTCATGGCTTTTCAAATCAAGTTCATATTTCTTATGTACTCAGATTATTGTGAACCAAACAATACCACTGTGATTGTGAAAGTGGGAGCAGAAGAATCTTTATCTTCGCTGTCAGGTGACATTAGAGGGAGCTTCAGTCTCTCAAGGTGCTCCTCTTTCATGCCTACAGACACAATTCCCGACCCATGCTTAACCATAAATGCCATGTCCCGAGGACTAGTAAGAGATGCAGCCATGACAAGGTTCCCTTCAGCTTTCCCAATTTCATCATCTACTACAATCACAAACTAACACAATTTGAAGTAATGGGTCAACAAGTTTTTCTCGATTTTCCTGGAATTTTAATATTACAGAATTCAAGAGACGAGCGAATATGCAACCTTTCCTTGACGCAGTGTATTGAGAGCTTGCTCGATGGAAGAGAACCCCTCAGATGGGCTGTCAGGATCACCCTCAGCATCGCTAACGAAGAAATCAATGGTTTCGGGGGTAATTTCAGCATCCAGTGTCCCAAATGGCGCTGAAGTCGGCCCCTCAAGAGCACTCAACACAGACCCATTTTCATTTGCCTTGAGAGGAATCTTATCAAAGACGTTTCCAGCTCCAACTCCAGACACCCCGACAGCCCAGCAAGTGGAACACCACCTGTGCCTGGAAAGCCCAACCCCAACCCCAATACTCTGTGGAGCCGCAAGAGAGGGAGGAAAGCTGAAAGATAACCATCGTTAAAGTAAACATCGATTCAAAAAGACACCATACAGATGTGGATGAAGAGAAAGCAGACAGTTGGGTATCATACCTTGAACTGATGAATATGTGGGGGAAGAGAGGGTGAGGAAACAGAACGGAGTCCATGGAGGGTTGAGCGTTTGAGCTGAGGAGGTTTGAGGACGATATTCACAACTCAGCCGCTTCTGAAACTGGCCCTTTCGGTAGCTTTGCTTTTATAGTTTGCACTTGGACTTGCCATATTGGAGAAGAAAAGCCCACCTCAAGTTCTGGATGTGTATAGCCGTTATCCAAATTTCTTAATCATTGGCTTGTACGGTGCTTTTAGCCACATGCATACTAATCACCAATTTCTACACTTCACTCGGAGTCGGATTCCCACTTCATTTAAGCTAACAAGGAAAGTACGCAACCATCTCCCTTCTCCTTGTCGAATACACTAAGCCCAAACATTTACATACTTTCCAACCTTTCATTCTCATTGTCTAGTACAAAATCCAAACATTTGCACAAAGTTTGACCTTTTCGGTCTAAACCCATCCTTGGTGTTCTAAGTTAGAGCATTTGCACAATGTTCGGTCTTTTAGATTTGGACATTACTGCGGCCTAGCATTCTGCTTTGGGCTCTAGGCCCACGTAAATGTCGTTTGCGAACTCAACCTTGGCCCTCGGCTTGAGCTATTCCAAGCTCATATGAAATCCTTATTCAGCCCAATCGGACCGGCCCATAGTCATACCCATAAACCCCTGCTGCCTTCTTCTCCAACCCCAAACCCTAGAGGCACGCCACCACAGGTCTCTCCATATCCACTCCACTACGTAGATATTTCATATGGTTTTTCAATCAAACTGACTTTTATATATATTTTGAATTTTCCTTGTTGGTTAGGGTTTCTATTTGATTGAAAGGGTGACAGTTTGTTCAGCAATCAATGGCTCCTGCTAAAGGTATTCGTTCAATCTCTGAATTGTGTTATTATTTATGTATGTAATTGGTTTTTCATATAAGGGTGGGCTTGTTGGTTTGTACCATGGTTTTGTCATATTTTCAAGGTATATTCCAATGCTGGTTCATTTCTGTATCCCCTTCTGTTTGATTACTGGGAAAGCCAGGGAAAGGGAGGAAAATGAAACTGTGGATCTTAGGTTTTGTGTTGGTTTGGATTTTGAGAAAATGAAAAACTCGTTTTGACTAAGGTGAATAACAGCAGTTTGCTAGGTTGGGTGGAGGTGTCTGTATTCGAGGCTTTGAAAGGTAGAATTCTGAGGGTGCCTCTTTTTCTCTCTCCTAAGGAAAAAGTGGGAATTCCCTTGCAAAAGTGGGTTCATATCATGTTTGTGTGACTAATACGTATACTGTGATTTGAGTAATTGGGTGATGGCTTTTTGGCTATTATGGTTCATGTTCTTTTTTAGTGGGAATAGAACTCAGAAATGTAGGAATAGATCAAGAATATAAATTTTGGATGGATACAGATGGAAGGATCTGTAAAAATGCAAATGCGACAGTATGATTGATGGTATTGCCTGGCATACCTTCCAACTTCAATCATTCACGTTAGGTAATGGGGATTGCACTATAGTCATTGAAGTTATAGGCCTATAAGAAGTTGGGATATGGTTAAGCGATGGAATATTGATTAATTGAATCTTTGAAGTTGGATTGGATCTGTATATTGCTCTGAGATCTCCGATTTTCAAAACAAAACCTCTGTCTCAAAAGGAATTCAAAACCTTATGCCTCGTTTGGTGCTTTTTATATTGCCTATTTTGAGCCAAAAATGAAAAGATACCCTATTTTAATAGTATTATTTTGTTGGGGAATATGAGTTTATGGTATTTTATCTCCATTTTATTTTTAAGTGTTTGCACTAAATGAGCTCGCTTGAGGGTCAATTTTCTCACTTTTAAAAACATGAATGGAGAATGTGTTTTAATAAAGTGCACTCAAATCACCCCACGCTAGGAAACATAGAAAAGAAATGAAAGTAACAGTATTTTATGTTCTCTCTTTCTTCCTTCTCTATCTAAATGATATGCCTCTCATGTAGCTGATAGTTCAAAAAAGGCTGACCCAAAGGCACAAGCCGCAAAGGCTGCTAAAGCAGTCAAATCGGGTGCATCAACTTTCAAGAAGAAAGCGAAGAAGATTAGAACGTCAGTTACCTTTCATCGACCAAAGACATTGAAGAAGGAAAGAAATCCCAAGTATCCTCGCATCAGTGCTCCTTCAAGGAACAAGCTTGACCAGTATCAGATTCTCAAATATCCTCTCACCACTGAGTCTGCAATGAAGAAAATTGAAGACAACAACACTTTGGTTTTCATTGTCGACATTCGTGCCAACAAGAAGAAGATAAAGGATGCTGTTAAAAAGATGTATGATATTCAGACCAAGAAAGTGAATACCCTGATCAGGTATCAATATTTTTATTCCAATTACATTTTTTATTATCCCTGAGTATACAGCAGTTATTGGTTAGTCGATAAAGATATCAGACCTTTCAAAGTTAGATTCCATGTAATTTGGCATGAAGTATCCTCATTTTGCCAAAAGAATGCATTGGAATCTTTATAGTTTTCTTACTCAATATTCAAAGAATCCCTGTTTCTACAACACCTTCACTTCATTTCCTGAAAAATGTTATTTTTGGTAGTTAATGGCATCAGTATTTAGGAATTTGGAAGACTGCTCCAGAAGTTAAATATGGGTAAAATTTTGCTTATATCCGCGAATGGATAAGCTTAGCAGTTAATGTTGTACTCAAACTAACTATTGCTGACATCAGTTTCCCCAAAAAAGGGAGGACTATCCTGCTGATATGATGGCATTGAAGCAGAAGAGGGAGGTTTTTTTTTCCCTGTTTGGCAAATGGAGGAGGGGCCATGGGAATGATTAAGGAAAAGAAAAAAATGCAAAGGAAAATGGTTTTCTCATGTTTCGTTTCATTATAATTTTTTTTTAAAATTAAATATAATTAAAATTAGTTAGAAATTTATACATTTTAAGATTATTTAATCTTTATATATTGGAGGAAATTAAATGAAATGAGTTTGAAGAAACATATAAAAATAATTTATTAATTTTAAATATATTTTTTATTTTACTTCATTTTTTCTTTTCTTCTACTTTTTCTCTTTATTTTCTTTTCCTCACATTTTTTCTCAAATTTTCTGGAACCAAACATAGCCTAAGTTGTTAACCTAAATTATAGGGAATGATTAAGTTGTTAACCCAATCGTGTAGCTGCCTCTATGGCAAAAGGTAACAGCTTCATATGGTCTCCACTATGGATAGCTAGTTGCCAATGTACTGATTCAAATGCTGAAAAAATTGCTTAGTAGAAGTTGTTTATCAAAAAAACAAAACAAAAGTTCCAGGATTTAGGATAGCCAACAAAAATCTTAGTCAATGAGACAAGGGAATGGTGCTATCATGACCTCCCTGACTTAATCTCTATATTAAGTCCTGATGACTCACTTAATTTCTGTTAGTTTCTGATAGCTTAAACCGTTCAAGTGAAAATTAGTGGGGCACACCGTATAGCTAACCTTCACTTGTTGCTGAATTCATACCGGTTGAGTAGATTCCAAAAACATTGAAATGTTTCCATAGTTTACTCTGCAACCCTATAGAAAAGCCCAAATCTATAGCATCAACCTGTTTCACTGGTTTAACCATTTGTTTGGTGAAAATATGAAGGCTGACTTCTTAGGAGTTGCTTTCAATTACATCTGTAAGTTGAGGGGATCTGAATATCTATGTCCATTGTAAGATATAATTATCATATATTTAGAATTGGTCTCAAGTTTAAGATATAATGCTTGTATCTGGATAATTGGCCTGAATTATCTAAATTATGTATCCTTTAAATGGTCGATTGGAATGAATAAACTTAATTATGAATATCCTGAGCGAGAATGTTCTTTTGCTGGCAAATATTTTAGACAACTCTTCTGACATTAATTTTTGTGATCCAGGCCTGATGGTACCAAGAAGGCGTATGTTAGGTTGACCCCAGACTATGATGCCTTGGATGTGGCCAACAAAATTGGGATCATCTAAGGTAGGATCTGTCTACATTTCTGGTGTCTTCTTGGTCAATGCTCCAGAGTAGGACAGTCCCACTAAGATTTGAATCAGCAGGGAGGGTTGTGAAGGGTTAGCTGGTAATATTTTGGTGTTATGCGGTTTCTCTGCCAGTGGAACAGAGTAGGATCTTTGCATTTTTCTTGAAATATGGAATTCACTTAATATATCTTAGTTTTTACTAATGCTTCCAAGAAGGTTGGGGTTTGATATTAAATCAAACCAATTAGGCCCATTATTCGAAATAGTCTCCCTAATGAGCACGCCCGCATACCTCATGCCTCTTTCTATTAGCAGACAAAGAAACACTCCTCCATGAGCGTATTCTTTGACATGGAGTGGATTCTTATAAATTCAACAAAAGAGATTGCGTTAAAATTGAGCGATATGATGGAGAATATGAAACTCCATGGAATCTGTCCAAGGTGGGTAGCAGGTTCTCTGATCCCAAATGTTTTTGTGGAGGGGGGCTGTTTAATCATTTTCTGGACACAGCTAATTTTGATGATGAATTAACAGGACCCCCACCATTACAGCTTTCGCATCTTCTTTTCTGATTTCTCCTCAACACCAGTTCGATTCCAGACATCTAGAAGTTTGCGTCGTGTAACACGAGTATATATATAATTATTTTCGAGAATAAAATTTTACTTCTGAATTATTTTTCACCATGTCTTATGCCTATGTTCGATTATCTGAAAATCATTTTTCTTAACTTTATTATTTTTTTTTTTTTATGTTTCTTGGGAATCAAACATAATTTAAAGGTGTCGTAAAATTGTTTCAAAGCTTTTTGAAAAAATCGTGGTATCAATCGAGTGTTTGAAAATCGTGGCATCGATTGAGTGTTTGCTTATTTTCCTTGAAGGAGATATACATGAGCAATAAAAAAGATTTTAAATATTTTTTCATATTTTTAATCATTTCTTAAAATAAATTATAAAAAATAATTAAAAATAACTTGAAATTGTTTTAAACAACTTAAAAGTCAACAGGGTATGATCCAAATTTAGAAAAAATGAGAAATGGAACATGAGTTGTATCGAGGTCGGTTTGCCTAAAATTTGAAGGGGACAAGACAAGGTTGAAGATGGTTGGTTGGTCAGTATTTCTTCACTATTTTATTTTTTAAAATTGATTTATAAGATTAAAGTCAACAGTGGGTTGCCTAGTGTTGGGTCCCACCACCCAACATTCCATTCATTATATCTAATTGCACCACCAAAACGACACCGTTTGGATCCCCATCAACTGAACCCTCTCTCTGCTTTGCGGGAGTATAATAATAGTAATAAAGAAATGCGAGCAGCATGGACTGGCATTGGCAGCGCAAAAGAGCGACGTAATGATGTTTGGTGGAAAAGAAACCAAAGGAAATCAAAAGAAACTGTTTCTTTCACTTATTAGGAAACGCCTAGCAAAAAGCATGGACAGCATTTGAAACGGTGCAGGAAAGGCAGCATTCATTTCGAGAGAGAAAAAGCAGTGAAAACGATGAGAGAACGGTGCTGTGACGACACTGTCGGAGGAGAGTATTGTGCTGTTTCCATCCTTTTTGTACTTGGCGGGTGACTTTATCAGAGGTACGGACGGACGGACGGACGGACAAGAACCTTGGCAATTCAATTCTCTGATTTTCATCTGGAATTCGCTAAAAAAACAAAACAAGGGGTTGTTTTGAATTTCCTGAATCCCAGGGTTCTAGGGCTTTAGCGAAGATGATGATATCGAGAGGCCTCTTTGGATGGTCCCCGCCGCATATACAGCCATTAACGCCGGTATCGGAGGTGTCGGAGCCGCCGGAGTCTCCTTCGCCGTACTTGGAACAGAGTAATGACGCGGGGCCAGCGCCCGCGGAGGACGATCAGGAGATTGACGAGGGGGAGGAGATGGAGCAGCCGCCGGCGGCTGTGCCTTTCTCGCGGCTCTTTGCTTGCGCCGACCGACTGGATTGGGTTCTGATGATCGTAGGATCAGTGGCTGCTGCGGCTCACGGCGCAGCTCTGGTCATATATTTGCATTTTTTCGGCAAGGTTATTCAGTTGTTGAGTTATCGTCATCCAGAGGAATCAGATGAGCTATTTCAGAAGTTCAATCAGGTGGTTTAAATCCCAATTCAACTTTTCTTCTATGTTCAATTAACATTTCTGATACATGTAAATACTATTTAGCTGATTGGGAATATGTTGAGATTGGTATGTTGGCGATAAACATTGGAAAGGATAAAAATGAAAAATGAATTTTAAGTCTTATAATGCTCATTAATGGGGGACCTGGAGAAACTAAAATCTCACCAATTTGATTAGTAGGTAAGTTGGGTTTGTGCTTTCTTGGCAAATTGAAACAGCCTAACCATTCAAGTGGAAGCTTTGTTTTCCTTCTTTACCTTTTTTTCTTGATGTCAATTATTGTTTCAGTTGGAAGTTCAAATGCCCTCCTGTTCTATTTGATTTGGATTTCAAAAACTAGTATTTCTTTCTTAGATTGAGTTTGCTTCAATGGAAAACTTTTCCTAGCATAAGTTTTTTGTGAGAAAAAGAAGATGTTTTCACTAAAGCCAACTGGAGAGACATGATAGATTTTTCCCAGGCTTCAAAATAGTTGTTTGTTTGGAAATGTAGGGATGGTTTTACTTGGGCCTGAGCTGAAACGCCTAATGACTGTGAAACACATTGCCAGCTGTAGAATGCTGGTTATTACATTGATTAACTTCATCCTCTCCAATCCTCAAGTTAGAGGGTACAGATGGAATTTCTTGTCTGTAAGAAATTCCAATGGGATTTCTGATTTAGATATGGTGTTCTCCATGGAAAACTGCTGTGGTTCATGATGCTTTGATTGCACATGATGTTGGAATTTTTCCATGTTCGATTTCCAGCCTTCTTCATATTCTGAGTTTTTATTTTTTCATTAATGTGTGTTCTTAATTGAGCTTTCTCTTGTTTGTTGGTTTTCTTATTAGATCAGATCAGTTTTTATTATGACAATGAGACTTAATTTTCATTTTTTTATTATGTGTTAATATAAATTTGTAACATTGGAAGTTGTAAGCATTTATACATTACTTTCTTGTTGAAAATAGAATTTATTAATTGAACTTGTCTTTTTTATTCTGCAGCATTCTCTGCACATTATTTATATAGCTTCCGGTGTTTTCCTGGCTGGTTGGATTGGTAAGATTAAAATTTTATTGGTCATTCCTAAAATTTTAGGTTTTAATTCTGTAGACTAAGCTTCTTTATTGTCTCAATAATAATTCCCAATGACTTGATAGAGGTATGGTGCTGGATTCTTACTGGAGAAAGACAGACTGCTGTCATTAGGTCAAAGTATGTACAAGTATTGCTTAACCAGGACATGAGCTTTTTTGACACATATGGGAACAATGGGGACATTGTGAGCCAAGTTTTGAGTGATGTTCTACTCATTCAGTCTGCTATTAGTGAAAAAGTACGTCCCAAAAAACCTCTACAATATAGGATTTCTTATTGTATTTTTTAAAAGACATTCACAGTAGATTTCCCTTTTTTTTTCGTACCTCTTACCTTTGGGGCAGGGAGGGGGTTGGGGTTGGAATTGCAATGCCTGGTTTATTTGTTGTTACCTTAATTATTAGGTTCTGTTGTGACAGGTTGGGAATTATGTTCACAATATGGGAACCTGTTTCAGTGGTCTTGTGATCGGATTCATCAACTGTTGGCAGATTGCACTCATAACATTAGCCTCTGGACCGTTTATTGTTGCTGCAGGAGGAATATCTAACATATTTCTCCATAAACTTGCTGAAAATATTCAAGATGCATATGCAGAGGCAGCAAATATGGCTGAGCAGGTTATTCTTCAATTTATTTGTTGTTATTTATCTTTGGTTCCATTAGGAAACTTGACTGATATTGCTCTTTAGATGCCTTTGAGTTTTTCCACAAAGGTTTGCCTAAAACAAGATTAGTCCATGTGGTAGCATAAAAGAAACAAACAACAACAACAACAACAACACACACACACAGAGTGAGAGTGACTGTGATAATAATGTCAACTTGTTTTATACACATGATTCTTTTCCTAGGAATCAGCTTGCATAATGTTGTATTAATCAGAAAGAAATGTTGCATGTTTAATAGGCTTCGTGAAAGTCATCCTGCTTGTCTTGAATAAGTTTGAAATGGAAACAGTATTTAACATGCAGATCTATAGAAGGGTTCCTGTTTCCTTTTTTTTTTTTTTTTTTTTTTTGTAATCAATGTGTCAAATGGACACAATAAAGTAACAGCCATCACGATTCCTCTTTCTTCTGGTTTATTTATAACAGGAAATAAAGAGGATAGAATTGGCAAAGAACAAGTATATTTAGTTGAAATGACATATTGGAATCTTGAAACAATTGATTAACCACCCTCTACCTTAATATGTGCCCCATCGTCTGATATGTGTGTGTGTGTGTGCATAATAACCAAGTCAGTGTGTTTTTACTCTAAAAGGACTAAATGTAGTTGTGCTGTTATTGCAGTAGAGCTAGAGTTTTTTGGTTATGAGATGCAATTTCTCTATTTGTGCAGGCAATGTCTTATATTAGGACCTTATGTGCATTCACAAATGAAACACTGGCCAAGTATTCCTATGCAACTTCTCTCCAAGCAACATTGAGATATGGTATATTGATAAGTCTTGTGCAAGGACTTGGTCTTGGCTTCACGTATGGGCTTGCAATATGTTCATGTGCATTACAGTTATGGGTTGGGAGATTGCTAGTTACTCATAGGAAAGCCCATGGCGGCGAAATTATAGCAGCTCTATTTGCTATTATCTTAAGTGGCCTGTAAGCTTCTTCCTCTGGCCTCTGGAGTGGTACTCCTACACCTCTCTCTGCTCCATCTCTGTCTCTCTTGTTTACTTGAAATTTCTTATGTTTTGTAGTGGACTGAATCAGGCAGCAACAAACTTCTATTCTTTTGACCAAGGGCGAATTGCTGCTTATAGACTTTATGAGATGATAAGCCGTTCAACATCCACCATTAATCAGGATGGGAATACCTTAGTTTCTGTGCAGGGAAATATCGAGTTCCGGAATGTTTACTTCAGCTACCTCTCTCGTCCTGAAATTCCTATCTTAAGTGGGTTTTACTTAACTGTACCTGCTAGAAAAACTGTAGCTCTTGTTGGCAGGAATGGATCAGGAAAAAGTAGTATAATCCCACTCATGGAACGGTTCTATGATCCTACATTAGGTATTAGATACACACTGGTTTCCTATCTTCTTCTTGCCTATTTTCTTTTTTTCTTATGTGAGTCTCATTGGAATCCTTTTGAAAAATCTCTTTTCAGATTTTAATGTTTTAATATCTTTTGGTACAGGAGAGGTACTTTTGGATGGACAAAATATTAAAAGCCTGAAACTGGAATGGTTAAGAAGCCAAATTGGACTTGTGACCCAGGAACCTGCCTTACTAAGTCTGAGCATAAGAGATAACATTGCTTATGGGCGGTCCAATGCTACTTTTGATCAAATTGAAGAAGCTGCTAAAATAGCACATGCACATGCATTTATCAGCTCTCTTGAGAAAGGATATGAAACACAGGTAGAAAGTAAACTGTACTGGACATCTTAAGCACGCATTATGTTCTTGACAATCATTTTTTGATGTTCATCTAATTCAATGCACTGTAGGTGGGTCGAATTGGTTTAGCATTGACAGAAGAGCAAAAAATAAAAACTTCTGTCGCTAGGGCAGTGCTTTCAAACCCATCCATTCTTCTGCTTGATGAAGTTACTGGTGGCCTTGATTTTGAAGCAGAAAGTGCTGTTCAGGAGGCTCTAGACATCCTCATGTTAGGACGATCAACAATCATCATAGCTCGGCAGCTAAGTCTTATAAGGAATGCTGATTACATTGCTGTGATGGAGGAGGGCCAGCTTGTTGAAATGGGTACACATGATGAATTGTTAAGCTTGGATGGCCTGTATACAGAACTTCTCAGGTGTGAAGAAGCTACAAAACCTCCTAAAAGGTATATTCTGATCATAAACTTATGCTTCCACAGGACCCAGTGCAGTTTCTTGTATGGTTGTGGTGATGTATTAAATTTGGCAGTCAAAACAAGTAATATTGTCTAGCAATTTTTTTATAAATTGCAAACATGTATATGTCAATTGTTATGTTGACTCATGCTGATACTTCTCCAGGACACCAATTAGAACGCACAAGGAGACCACAACTTCCCAAGTAGAGAAGGACTCACCAGAAAATAACTCCTTTGAAGAATCATCATCTCCTAAGATGGTTAAGTCACCATCTCTTCAGAGGGTCCATGGTAGTCATGCAATTCGGCCTACAGATGAAACTTATAACTTTCAAGAGTCACCTAAAACTCAGAGCACACCTCCAGATCAAATACTAGAACATGGTTTGTCATTAGACGCAGTTGAACAGGAGCCATCAATAAAAAGAGAGGATAGTTTTGGAAAGAGATTACCAGAGTTACCTAAGATTGATGTTACTTCAATAAGTCAACAGGCCTCAAATGATTCAGACCCGGAATCCCCCATTTCACCTCTGCTAAGCACATGCGATCCAAAAAAAGAACGATCCCACTCAAAAAGTTTCAGTCAACCGATTGGTCAGTTAAGTGATGTGGCTATGAAACAGAGGGAGGTGAATGATAAACAATGCCAGAAACCTCCTCCATTTTGGAGGCTCGTAGAGCTTAGTTTGGCAGAATGGTTATATGCAGTTTTAGGAAGTATTGGTGCTGCCGTGTTTGGTTCTTTTATTCCTCTTCTTGCTTATGTTCTTGCACTTATTGTGACGGCATATTATAGACCTGAAGAACATAATCACCTGCAGAATGAGGTGAACAAATGGTGTTTGATCCTCTCATGCATGGGTGTTGCGACAGTGGTCGCCAATTTTTTGCAGCACTTCTATTTTGGTATAATGGGAGAGAAAATGACTGAACGAGTTAGGAGAATGATGTTTTCTGGTAAATAATATCTTCCTCATTCCATGCATGTTTCTTATTAATTTGAGCCTTGATTGTTCTCACCATCAGAGTTGACTTACATTCTTTTCCCATTCAGCAATGCTTAGGAATGAAGTGGGATGGTTTGATGAAGAGGAGAACAGTGTTGATACCTTATCCATGCGCTTGGCCAATGATGCCACATTTGTGCGTGCAGCTTTTAGCAATCGGCTTTCTGTTTTTATCCAGGATAGTGCAGCTGTTGTTGCTGCTGTTATTGTTGGGATGTTGCTTGAGTGGCGATTGGCATTTGTTGCTTTGGGTACCTTACCCATTCTTATTGTTTCTGCTATTGCACAGGTTTGCATTTGTGTCCATATGCTTTTTAATGACAAATATAATATAGTCCATTGTTTATTTCTGTTGTTATTTGATATGTATATATTTTGTTTTTTCTAAATCCTTTTCAATATCCAAACGCACATTCCTGTTGTTTGTATTAGCATTAGTGACTCTGTTATCCATTTTCCACATGCTAAATGTTGTAGAACAAGAAGCATAAGATCCTCAAAAACATGTCATCAACTTAGTTTAAATTATTCTGCATAAGTTAATAAACACTACTAGTTGTCGTGATTGATTGATTGATGAAGTGGGAGGTTAACTTGCAATTGAGTTTCTTTTCTTTGTGGTCAAGCATCACATACATGTACGTATTGACCTTCATTCACTTCCTAATGCACCCCTTAATGATATTTTGCAGAAGTTATGGCTTGCTGGGTTCTCAAGGGGCATACAAGAGATGCACAGGAAGGCGTCTATGGTCCTCGAAGATGCAGTTAGAAATATTTACACTGTTGTAGCATACTGTGCTGGAAACAAGGTAATGGAGCTTTATAGACTGCAGCTGAAGAAAATTTATAAGCAAAGCTTCCTTCAAGGAATGGTGATAGGCTTTGCCTTTGGACTTTCGCAATATCTTCTTTTTGCCTGTAATGCTCTTCTTCTTTGGTATACTGCTCACTCCATTAAAAATGGCTATGTTGGTCTTCCAACAGCACTCAAGGAGTATATGGTATTCTCTTTTGCAACCTTTGCTCTGGTGGAACCATTTGGCCTGGCCCCTTACATACTGAAAAGGCGGAAATCTCTCATTTCAGTTTTTGAAATCATTGATCGTGTCCCTAAGATTGACCCAGATGATAACTCTGCGCTGAAACCTCCTAATGTATATGGAAGCATTGAGTTGAAAAATGTTGATTTCTGTTATCCAACTCACCCAAAATCGATGGTGTTGAACAATTTCAGTCTAAAAATCAATGGAGGACAAACTGTAGCAATAGTGGGAGTTTCAGGTTCTGGAAAGAGCACTATAATTTCTTTGATAGAGAGGTTTTATGATCCAGTTTCTGGTCAGATTTTATTGGATGGAAGAGATCTAAAACTGTTCAATTTGAGATGGTTGAGGAATCACCTGGGTCTTGTTCAGCAGGAACCTGTAGTGTTTTCAACGACCATTAGAGAAAACATCATATATGCAAGGCATAATGGTACTGAAGCTGAGATGAAAGAGGCAGCAAGAATAGCTAATGCGCACCGTTTCATTAGCAGCTTGCCTCATGGTTACGATACTCATGTGGGCATGAGGGGAGTGGATCTAACACCAGGCCAAAAGCAGAGAATTTCAATTGCACGAGTAGTGCTGAAGAATGCACCCATTTTATTACTGGACGAGGCAAGCTCTGCAATTGAGTCTGAATCAAGCCGGGTGGTGCAGGAGGCCCTAGACACACTGATTATGGGGAACAAAACAACCATTCTCATTGCACATACAGCTGCGATGATGAGGCATGTTGACAACATAGTGGTTCTTAATGGAGGCCGGATTGTGGAACAAGGAACTCATGATTCTCTTGTAGCAAGGAATGGTTTATATGTACAGTTAATGCAACCTCACTTTGCAAAGGGTTTGCGGCAGCACCGACTTGTCTAGGATTGGATGGTTGATTGAAATTAGGGTCCTAACTCTGCAAATGTTTTACAGCAGCTCTGACTTGTTTAAGATTGGAGGGTTGATTCAGATTAGGTTCGGCTCATTGCTAACATTTCTTATTCCCCGAAATTGCTGAATGTTGGAAACATCAAAGCTTGCCAAAGTTTGACCAAGTTGTCTTTCCTAGCAGGGTAGGTGGATTGAAGATGGGATGGTAATAGTTAACATCGTTGAAATGCAGACATGGCAATCAGGATCTATGAGCATTATTCGGGTGATGAGGGTTTGGAAATTTTTTTTGGAGGCATGCATGTGTGGTGTGAGGATGTGGTGTCTCCATGGTATAGCGATTTTGTTAATTTATCAAATTCAGCTGTTCATCTATCTTATGAAGCCCTAGATTTGGTTTGGTGATCTCATTTTATTTCTTTTTTCCTTTTTTTTTCTTTTTTGGGTTCACCTTTCTGGTGTCTTAGGTGGGTTGAAATGGTTTTGCTGTATACTTTCTTCAATTTTTGTGTAAGTTTGTAGAAAGTCTCCGAAAGGAAAAATGAAGTGCCTTCACATTTTCAACAGTTCCACTTTGAGGCGTTTTTCAGTCTGAATAGTGCAAACTTACAACCAACTTTGCTGCAATAACATGGGCAATTAATTGAAAGGGAAATTCAATGCTGATTTGGAAAGATAGAACAAGTGTAGTTATTATTCCTTTAATCTGATAGAACAGGAGCTTGGGGAGCTGAATCCTAAACTTAATCCAAGTGCTGACTGTCTATACTTATCCAATCCTCCGTGTAAGCATTGAATTGCTCTACTGCAAGGCACTGATGTTGAAATGTATCAGCTTTGAATTGCTCCATTGCCTGTCCCTGATGTTGACATGGAATCCTAACGCAATTATAATCCTTTCAAGGTCATTCATTCACTCATGTTATATTCTAATTTCAAGTAGCATTTGAATTCAACTTCTAGTAAGGTCTAATAAAATCAAGTTCAATTATTAAAAGTTGATGCAACTACAGTATTAGACTGACCAGTTGCATATTGGACAGTAGTTGTGCCTGCAACTACTAGTTCAGTTGCATATTGGACAGTAGTTCTGCCTGCAACTGCTACAACAGAGAAATGTTCATCCGTAATGGGGGTTAAAGACGCCCTCTGGATCGAAGAACCTCTGTATCTTTCCAAGAGACAGCATTGATCAAACCTTACAATGCATGGATAACTGTTAACTAGCCTCTGGTACTTGGAATTTCCTGAGCTACCCAAAATGTTAATAGCCATATTAGCGTGGCTCCACAAATCGTGTGTCCTCATTTTGCCTCTTTCAATGGGGGTTTTACCCCATTGGTTAGGACAAATCAATTGCCGTTTTCCGGCTCTTGTCTATGTGTGGACGTCTGTAGGATCTCAACCCGAAGGATTTGGTAATTTTCCACCCATTCTTGAAAGAAATCTTCCCTCCTTAGAGTCTCCAGCAAAGTATACATTGAACCCGAGAATTCATTGTCCATGGTGAAGTCATAGACGTGTGATCTACAGAGGGGACAATTGGAATGAGACTCAAACCAAGTGTCAATGCAGGGAATGTGGAAGACATGAGAACAGTTTGGTAGATGTTTCAGAAACTCCCCTTCTTCGAATTCACCCAAGCAAACTGCACAATCAGTATTGCTATGGCTTGGTCCTTCATTCTTCTTGAACTGGGCGATGGGCAGCGAGTATACAGTGGAGGAATCCAGGCCTCGACTATGGAATTGTTGAGAAGGATCATCAGGGTTGGCTTCGTCCAGAAGTTGCCTCTGAACCCAGTTTCTAAAGGATTCTCCATGATGTCCATAGCAAATTTGTTTTACAATCCTGTAACAAGTGAACAATAAGATGCTGGCAAAGGCAGTAACAATCAAGCAGATCAAGGGTAGACTCCAAATTGGAAATTTGGAATTTGGATATGGGTTTAGACTTAAAGCCATGCTATGACAGTAACAATTGCAGCTTAGGATTTCCAAAGACCGAAAGAATCCACCTGGTCTGATATGAGAACTCCTAGTGTTCATTGAATTCGAAGATTAATGGGGATGATAATATCAATGTAGCAACAGAAAATAATATTTTATGTTGGCGATAAAATTAAGGATCCAGTTGAATGAACTGCCAAATGGCATTTTATAACATCCAAATTATTTGATACCAGAACAATTTTTATCCTGGGCAGAGTTGGAAACTTCAGATTCTTTTTAACTTTTATACGGAACATGAAGGCCAGATGCCTCATTATTTTGGCCATGTTTACCACTAAGAACAATACAAAACACCTGCTGATGTTTCTTCCCCTCACCCCCTTTGTAAACAGCAGAATGCTTTGCCGTCTGTTTTCTGGATTAGAGCCATTTCTCTGAATGACATATCATAACATGTCCTCAGGGTACAGAACTGGAAGACAGATGTAGAGTGAGAATTTTGTATGTGTAGATCTTGACATTGCAACAGATGTGATTTTAGTAAAGAACACTTCATCTTCAAGAGAATGTGACTGCAGAGATGGGGTAGCTTTTGTGGTTCCTGTCTTCAGGTTTGTTTCATTTTTCTTTCTTTAATGAGAGGGATAGTTTCCATGCTCTTTTGGGTTGATTCAATTTTTTCTTTTTTCTATGAAAATAGCTTTGGTATCGAGAATGGACAACAGTTAAAAGTAGATGGTGAACTGCACAAACATGAAGATGTTCCAAACACACTTCTTGTCCAGAAAGCAATATTGTGTTGGAGCCTGCAACCCATGTAAATTTTTTCCAGGGTTCGTTTTCTACACACTTTGATTTCCTTTCATCCCAACACGAGGTAGGAGCTTCAGTGGAGAACGCAGCATATGGAATTTCATGTCTGTTTGCTTTTCAAGGAGTGAACAGAATTTCTCCAACTTAAAACTATAAGCTGATTCCTTGTAATTTGAATGACTCAAGTTCCAAACTAATGGTGGCAGTGATGTTCAGATTAACAGCAATTAGCAGAATGGACTTTTCAGCTCCTTGCAAAATTTGCACTTAGTAATTTCAATGGGCCGAGACTAGATTTTGGGATCATGCAATGAAGCAATTTCAATGATAGCCCTTCATTCTGCAATGCAGATTTCATCAGTTTCAAGGCCTCCAAGAAGGAAAAAGACTCTGGCTTTGATTTACTCATTCTCTGCTTGGATTTCTCATTGTTTTTTTTTCAATAGAAGCAAACTGCTTTGCCCTTAATTTCAATTCATGTTTATGTTAGATTCAGACTATATGAAGTTAGTTCTTCCTCAAGTGAACTGGTTGATATTGGAAGCTCATTGATCTAAACAATCAAGGTTCTGATGCAGCCTCAAGAACCAGAGATTACGAGTGGAAGTCTTCCTAGGGGAAAGCCCTTGATCACCTGTTTTCTTTTAGTATTTTAAGCTTCGCAATCTTCAATCGATATAATCATATTTCAAATCAAAGCTAGAAACATAACAACTAGGATGGGGAAGAATGTAAATGGAGAAGCTAAGTCACAGCTATGTCATCCAAATTTGAAAACAATGTGAACCATTTACACCATCAACCATCAGTTTGTTTTATACAGATGAGTAGTAAAGTTTCATGGCTTCAGTGGAACCTTTGTCTCTTGCCAGTTGGGATTTGATTGTTAATATTGACACCAGAGGTTAGCAGACCCCCAGTGCTGAAACACGATCCATTATGACCGCTTGCAAAATTCAACATCGATGAGGAAAACATTTGAGAAGAACCACAAGACATCTCAACATATGATGAGGAGTTCAATGGTTTTTGAACAAAATTGCTCAGATTTGCAGCTGTTTTCTGATTGTTGACTGCTGTGTCACACCCTTTGATAGAAACAGGTGGAATTTGGAAGGGCTGCAGTGTGGGAGGGTTCCGCCACCGGGGAAGAGGCCCTGCAACAAGAAGTGTCTGAAGAAGGGGACCTGCTTCCATTACAGCCTGTAAAAGATTTCCCTTTTGAGGCAGAGCTTTTCCCTTAACAAGATTATCAATTACTGCAGAAGCTTGGTCAATCTTCGCCGTTCCTGAAGAAACCAAACCTGCTGGTACAGAGCCATTATACTCTTGAACAAAAGGCTGATTCACAAATGCCATATTACTTGAATCAGCCAAGGTGATATTGGATAGATCCGGGGACGTTACTGTATCAAAGAAGGAATCCACTGGGGGAGAGCCATGGGACTGGGGATTATATGTTTCTGATAGACTGTTAGATTCAGTAATGCTGGAGTTTGCTTTGGTGGGCTTTATGAGGGGGCTCTCAGGTTGGAGCTGAGGTCGAAGTGGCAAGAACTCAGGCGGGCTAGAAGGCACGACCTTGTTCAGTATCTTCTGCAGCTGATCTCTTGCTTCATCTCTTTCTTGGTAAGCAACCTTCAAGAGCTGAAGTAATTGCTTGATGCTCTCCTTGTTCTTTTTCATTTCCTCATTTGCTTCCATTCTTGCTGATTCCAGTTCAATGGTGGCATACAAAAGCTTCTGCTTCAGCTCTTCAATGTTCTGCAGATTCAACATGAACTAGTGAGTTTTGATACAGAATTCAAAAACACCATTGAAATTAAAAGCACAAGCATACAAACACAGAATTCATCAATCATGGGAACATTTATGGAATCCTAGAACAGAACTCTTACCACAAAGCCAATTCTTCAGGGATGAAAAGCATCTGCAAACATTATAAAAATCACAACCAGATACTGAAGTGCTTGAAAAAAGTCAGAAAGCTTGTGCTTAAACAGAGACAAGGAGAATAGACAGGGGTCCCCTAATTTCTGAGAGAACATGGATACCAACCGGCTTTTTGGAAAATTACAAAATATCCATTGGCACAAACTGGGATTCTATATCAATCAAGTTGATGAACAACTATTTCAAAGTTAGGAAGAGCAGTGAAATCCAACATGGGCCCATGAAGATCACGAGACATTTTGTCAACCTATTCTCCTTTTTTGTTAGAAAAAGAAACTCTTATTAGTTTACTCCAAAACCGACAAATACTAACTCCCTAGTTGCAAATGCACATGCCTTGATCATTGCAGGCAAAACATGTATACCAACATGTATTTGTAAACGAGGAAGGGAGCATGGGCGACATACCCTATCTCGAAAAAGTGTAGAATTTGAAAAATACTATGTTTATTCCAAAAATTGCCCGAGAGTCATATGTATTCTGATTTTATCTTCTTGATATTTCATCTTTTGCTTTTGTTTTCATTTCTTGGAAATGGTTTTTGAAATTTCAACAAAATTTAACTAAAACATTAGAAAACAATGGCTCGCACATAATTTGAGCCCCACTAAGCCACTGCTCTGGAGCTGATTGTCACTTTTTCAGAGAAAAAGAAGCCAGACTTTCATGGCCATATTCATATTCCCATAGCACACTAGCATTCAAATAATCCAAAAGAGAGAAGAGGGAAGAACAAGAAGAACAAAATTGCTTCTCAGATGAAGAAAATGGAACAATAGCAGCACAAATCCTTTTGAATTGACAGAAAAATCACAAAAGAAGAACAGCAACATTTTTGCTTCTCTGGTGAAGGAAAAAATGGCAAAAACATCCATGGATCACCTTAAACCAACAGAAGAATCATAAGAGAGTATCATCCAAACAAAAAATGAGATATATTCAAGGCAAAATATGGATGATATAAAGAACAAGTACACCTTGAAATGAAACATAAGCAAATAGAAATGAACAATCATCACACAAAGAGACATTGAAATGAAGTGGAAATGCAACATTAAAGAAAACCCAACATAAAACCCAGAAAGAACTCCCATTCAAAATGAACTGGAAAGGGCTGGAGACAAGGAATGAGGCGCACCCACCTCCTGAAAATTCCACAGAGATGCCATGTCCTCCATGTCTCTGTGTGAGAGAGAAAAGTCTCGAATATTAGGAGATAAACCAAGGACAGTAGTGACCCATTTATAGAACAAAAAGGAGAAGGTCATTGGTGGCTTTCCTACAAAGTTCCAGAAACACCAATCCACATCAGCCAAGGAAAAATTTAAGGGAATTCAAAAACTTTCCAATTAGAAAAATAAGAAATTGCAGATTCCATTTCTCCTCTCTCTCTCTCTCTCTCTCTCTCTCTCTCTCTCTCTCTCTATATATATATATATATATATATATATATATATATATGAAATTTGAATTATAAGAGAAAAACTCTCCCCCACTTTCTGGGCTTTTGTCCCTTAAAACAAAATTCCACTCTCACCGTGTCTCATAGTCAAATGATGACTAAATCCAGTTAGATTTTCCTTTAATATGTATATATATATATTCCTACCATTATTTGAGGAAGAAAAACGGTTGATTTCCCAGAGAGGTTAAAATAGAAAACTGTATTATGTGGATGGTAAGTTGCCAACAACACCCTTTTTGGCCCTTTTTGAGACTGAAAATTTCCCTTCCGGCGGCTTTTTGGAGTTTGAACTTTTTTGAGACTCATTCAGAGCTTGATCAATTGTGACTCACCATCATTATTGATGATCACATCTCCTCTTTTATTGGACACAGATGATGATGATCACCACCATCCAATTCCTTTGTTTCCAAGGGAAAAAAAAAGGGTTATCTCCTGTCTTTTGTACAATGTTTTTCACTAATTTTACAAATTTACTACAGGATAATTCTTGAGTCAAAGAAGAATGGGATGACCTATAAACAGCCATGATCACCAGCTATCCTTCTCAATGAAGTGTACAAGGTAAAAATTAAAGGTTGTTGGGGCATTTTGACCATATGTTTAAGGGAGTCATCATATATGGTATGCCATATTCATAATAAGGAACCATAAATCTTTTGTGGGGTTTTACCATCTGGGAAATCTCCATTCCTTACTATATAAAGAGTTGCTAGTTTCCATGGAGAGATGCTGTATAGGTGGGTGGTAAATTGGTAATGTAGGCAGTGTTTTTTTCTCCTTGGATTATCAAAATGATTCTCTGTAGTTTGCAACACCCACCCACTACCACTATTGTAATGCTATTTTATAGAGTTTCAACTAAATTTTGAAGTGTTTTTTAATTGGTAATGGATCCATTTTCTTAGATTATCTTCCTAGGAGGCGCTGTGCTAGATTGCCTTGTGAACTGCCCAAGACAACTGAAACCAACCATACTTGGGTTGACTTATTCTCTACACCCATATTCTTATTCTCTTTGGCAACTTTTCTCAAACTTCCATGTATATCTCTTCAGGCCATACTCCCTGCTCACACATGACAATGTCCCACCTTTTTCAGCCTTTAAACCAACCCCACATCGGGATTTTAATTGGCCTAGCAACCAATCTCCATTTTCATTATCTTCTCACACAAGGTAAGTTCATTGAATACGTTAGAAACCCATCCTTTCTCATTTCCATTTGCATAAGTCCCCATGTTACATGGCCTATCACAACTACAAAACCAACTTGATAAAGCCTGGCTTCTGACAGGGACAACGAACATGGGTGAGGAATTTCATCCTAAAACCAGAATATTTCTGTTGTCATTCCCGACAAGCGGTTTCAGCACTCTTTCATGCTATATATTATATTCCACGACTTAGTACCATGAAAGAGCCATCACTTAACACTTCAACCCTAGCCATTAGATCAATAACAAATGATGATGGCACACATTTATAAATTACTTTATCATTCATCAATCCAAGCTTTGGGATTGAATATGTATACAATGGGCATCAAGAGGCGTGCCCGTGCTCCTCTAATCTTATTCTAATCCTAAGTTTTCTATATTTTAATCGGGTTTTCGCCTTTAACGAATAATTAATCAGCTGAATTATTTTTAAACTCCCCGATTACGACAAAACCCGAGGATTAAAAAATATGGTTCTCTTAATGCAATGTATCTAGCAGCTTAATCTTTGCGTAACCATAGTTGTTTAATCTTCCTTGATTTCCCAGGTACCCTGCATAAAGTTGCCTTTTCTAGAATATTTATACTTGAGGCACTATGAAGAATTGGTGTTAAGAGAATTCAATCATTATACTTTATAAACATTTTTGTACAACTTGCTCACTTTGAAGCTGTCAAGAGTCCCAATATTTTCATGCTCCATGGGGATTGGATATTGAGTTGCGTACATTTTTAGACCCATGTGGAATTCCTATACTGTCATGGACAGATTAGGGTTTTTAGTTGGGTGGCTAGAAATGGTTTTGACCATAAATTTGATCTTTAAGTGGGACTATATATATTCTAACATAAAAAATAAAAAAAATATTATTAGATAATTGCTTACGTATCGATTCAGCGTCTAGATTATTAAATATTGAAATTTATACCATGCTATGACTTATGATTGAAAAGTATTGATTTCCCTCTAAATACATTTCCAAACTTTTGTACTCATATTGACTTAATGGCTCACAAATTTTTACTACAAAATTTAAAATATTATCCAAAACATTCATCTACTTGGATACTCTATCTATGCATACAGCCATGCAATGCAAACCAACCCTACCCCCCTAGCGTACTGGGAGGGGTATTACAGTAATCTCACCAAAATATGTTTATAGTACTTTGGGAAGCGACCGAGAAACGGTCCAAAAAAGTGCCGACCGGTCGCCCTTTTACCTCCTTAAGTCCTAACTAGAAACGACTTTACCTGTCGACCTAATCATGTGAAAGCCCCATTATTTTTATTCATCTTTATTAAATTAATCATAATCATTTTCTTATTATTATTAAAAAAAAAAACTTTAAAAGAAAAAAAAAAAAACCACCATTCTCCCTCATAATGAAACGGTGCCACACCATCCCCGTCCCATTGCCCCACTGAGAATCTACCCTTCTCTAAGCACTTTTTGTTTTCTACTTCAAATAAGATTAAAAATAAAATCTACATGTCTCTATTAGAAGGTGGGGGCCCATGGAGAAGTTTATAATAAGCCCATAGGCTTGCCATCTTGCGCCCAAGGCACATGGCGATTAGGTGCGGGTCATGTGGAGTCCACTCGAGGGGCGACAAGTGTATGTGGTGCCAAGTCCTCAAAGTCGCACACACGTGCCGTGCATGACCCTCCATCGGCGAACACTTGGCGTGTGGACCGTGCCGCCAGGCACCAGCACATGCCAATGCGTAGCATCAATAGGTCGAACGTGCACCATTCCACATACCAACAAAATTATTTTGTTTCAACTAGAAATTTGTAGATTAATTTCGTTTCGATTTTGTTTTGTTTTTGGAGGAAAGCAGTCTATGAACGGCATTGTCTCATTAGCAGAACACATGTAATGTATGTTGGGGTGTTTGGGTCATTGACCCATGAGACGGTACATTTTGAATTTTCATTAATTTTGATCAAACCCTAAGTTTTAGGGATGAGTGTGACAAATGGGGGAAGTGGGTTCCCCACCACTGCTCAAATGTCCTTAATGGAAGTGTCTGGTGGGGTGTGAAAACCTTACATTGACTTGCAATGGTTGGGGTAGGGCTACTAACACATTCAATGGTGTCCCCCACTTGAGATGCTTCCAGAGTTATAAAGGGGTCAATTGATTCATATGTTGCTTCTATCTCAATTTGTGCCTTTTTATTTTTATTAAGAGGGCATTTAAAGTTGGTTCTAGAAACAATTTGTCAAAAGTTTGAACTGAAATATCCATAGGTGAGAACATTTGAATTATTGAACATGCATTGTAGTGATATAATTTTTTTTTTTTTTTTGGTTCTTGTTGATTTGGAAGAGAGTTTCTATTTTAAAATTATTTATCTAATTTTTTAAAAATAGTTTTTATTCCTTTTTTAAAAATTTCTTGAGAAAGAATTTTGTGGAAGAAAGTGAAATAAAATTCCATTAAACTGTTTTTAATATTAATATTCCATTTGTACATTTGGTTTTAGAGTGTGTTTTAAGTGATTTTATTTTCGTGTTTTTAGTCTTTTAGAAAATGTTTTTTATCTTAAAAACATTAAAGTTCTACTTGAAAAATAATTTTAAAAAATAGTTTATGAGAAGTGTTTTGAAAAACCATTTCTATATTTTGTAGAATAAATATATGTTTAGGCCCTAGAAACATTTTTAACGTATTTTTCATATTTTTAGCTTATTTTATATATTTTTAGATTTTTTGTCTATAATATTCCATTTTCAATCATTTCCCATATTTATATAATTATTTTTAAAATATTTCAAAAAAACAAGTTAAAATATTTAAAAACAATTAAAGTATGTTCTCATAAAACATTTTGTTTTATATTTTAAAAAATAGAAAATTATTTTCTATTTCCTATCATCAAACATATTTTTTTTTATTTTAAAAAACATAAAATTAAATAAAATTAAAAATAATTCTCAAACATAACCTTAATCTTTCATCTGATAGACTACCATTTTTTATTTTTAAAAAATAAAAAATAATAATAATGTTTAAAAAATATTATAGACTTCCCTCACCTTTTTAAAAATCACTTTTAAAACTTAAGATAGGAAAAATATTTTAATATAACAATTTTTAAAAAGTGTTTTTAAGTCAAATAATTTTTGTATTTTATATGGACATTATTATCATTTTTTATTTTTATAAATATAAAAAAAATCTGCATATCTAAACTATACCTAAATTGACATTTTTCTTACTCTACAATTTTTTTAAAAATAAAAATAAATTTAATATAGCCAACCATTTTTAAAACTGCCGCTCTGTTTCATTCATGATCTTTTTGACCTTTTAGTGAAAGGATTCTTATATAGGTCTTAAAATATCTTCATCACTCTTCACTTTTGCTATTTAAAAATAAAAATAAAAATAGAAATAGCTGTCATATCATAAATATGACGTCAAGTTCCCATTTCATCTTGAAGCCCACCTAACCTACAAAGCACAATTATACTATAATAATTTAATTAAGAAAAATTTTAAAGTTGAATTTATTAAACGTGTAATCCCGATCTTCTGTAAGAGGGTTGTTTGGGTTTAAATTAGAAATAATTTATTAAAAGAGATAAAATACTATTTATATATGTGAATTTATTTATTCTCATGTTTTTATCTTAAAGATAACTTATTTTTTACATAAATACATTTAATTATTTTAAGTATTTACATTATAGTTTAAAAGAAATTGTTATATTTATAATAAAATAATATGAGTATTTTTTATCAAAATAAGATAAAAATGATAAAAGGTTCAATTTCCAAAATTAGGTTTTCAATGATCATTTTAATAAAAAAAAATGCTTTAAATTATATCCGATGGAGAAATATTGAGATCATGGAGAGTGCCGAAAGAGGAAAAATATTAATTGTCAAATTTGAAGGGGTAAAGTTGAAATTATGGTAAGAAGCAAGGAATTGGAGACCAAAATCATTTGAAAAGTCAGTGGTTTAGGGGTGGCTTTGGTGTAGCTTTTGGAAGACAGGGTTTTAAGATGAAGACACACCCATCACAATCCAAACATGCAAAAGCACAGTAAGTTTACAACATAGGATTCTCCAATTGAAATTACTTACCAATCGCCATTACTTGGTTAAAAAAGAGACAGAGCTGCCATTTTCAAAGGAGTTTGACCCAAAAACAATACAGTTGGAGTTTGGTTTGACTGAAACCTAAAAAGAAAATATCCCAAGGCCCAAAAGAACTAAAAAGCTGGTCCAACTTTGAACACATTCACATTGCTGATTGCCCTTACACTGGAAAAAGACACTTATACTTAAATGCAGAGGTGTCTTATCTACATTCATTGTGAAGGGTAGTTTGGTGTGTGAGTAGGTGCGTGGCGGCAAAAGGGGTGGTGTTGTCTCCTTTAGAAAAGGGTATATGGCTTGCGTGTGAAACGCTCGTTCTGTCTACACCCTATTCCAGCCTTCATCACGGTTGGATTTTGTGGGTCCATGTAAAAAAGATGGTTTTTGATTTTTATCTTGTGACCCACGCGAGGAATTTTGTGGGGATGATCACCTAACTTCGGCAATGAGTGAGAAAAGTCTTGGAAAGCACTGTAGAATGTGGATAGGGTGGCTAGTCAACAAAAGTCATATTATTATTATTATTATTTTTGGAAAAAAATTTCTTAACATAAAAATTGGAAGTGGGTTTGGGGGTGAAGCCCAATATGGTTAAGGGCAGTGACCCAAGTTAGTGGGTAGGCCACATTGGGTCAAGGGTGGAATATGAGAGTTAAAGAAAGGGAATAAATTTCTCCTAAGATTGTGGCATTGCCGTGCGGTAGGTGTAATGAGTCAATCTTGAGTTTTGTGGGTGGCTTTTGGTGGGCCGTGGGCCTGCAGCCCAACCAGTCACAGTCAGGTTGAAAAAGCCCTTTCGATTCGTCTCTTTCCTATTTAAATTGTTGCGATGACCGTCAAAGAAAATTCGTATTGTCAAAACTTTGAACTCGTTTGGGAGTGACTTTGATTTAAAGGGATTTTATTTGGGAAGGCCACATTAGGTCAAGGGATTTTAAAAAGTGATTTTAGAAAAAATTATTTTAATGATTCCCAAATTTTTTAAAAATTATCAAACACCTAATGTGTCAGAAAATACTTCTATAAAAATACTTTTAACTCTTTTAAAATCATATTTTTCAAGTTTAATAAAAGCTTTTAAATAATCTTGAATAATTTTATCGATCAATGGTTATATGTGGGTATGCCTTATGTATATTATATCAAAAAGAAGGACAATCAAACCTATATCTAGATTCAATAGAAGTCCAAAGGGTGAATAGGATCTCAAATAATGAAAGATAAGTAAAAGTTAAGTTTAATTACGTCTATTCCTAATCTTAAATGGAATGTAACAAGGGTTATAATCATAGTGATCCTCTTATTTAACTATTTCAACCATTTCTAAACACCTTCGTTTTCAGGCAATCCTCATCATCATTTATGTACGATTTGATTTCTCATACACTGTCCCTTCTAATGCTAATGGGTTTCAAAGATAAAAGTCTTTTATTAATCCATAAATTAACCTAGGTAAATCTAGGAACTAAATTGGATTATTTTTATTCTTAATAAGCACCTGAACTATGAATTGTCTTATAACTCACCATTCAAATAGATTCATTTTTTGAAATAACTGATCAAATAACAAGTGATCCCTTTTCTTACTATTAGTTGATCTCTAAACTTACCCTCCTCATTCCATCAACTAATCTTATTCGCATATCTTGTTTGTGAGAAAAATAAAAGACAAAAAGGTTTTAAAGTGGTAAAAATTAAGTGTTAATTTCTCTTATTGGATCAAAATGAAAAATAGGGATTCTCAAGGTAAAACAACAATAATACAACTTTGATTAGAAATACTTCATTGATGCAACTTTTGTATATTTATAGATTTAAGAACCCTAATAGGGCCTATTTGTGAGGATTAAAAACCCCTTTTTAATGCCTTAAAAGTATTATTCCTATAAAAATTAGGTATTTAGGAAAAAATGTAAAAATTATTTTTCATAAAAAAATACTTTTAAAAAAAAACTCATTATAAAAAACATTTTTAATTCAAGTGTTGCACACAAAATTTGACCATAATTCAAGTGTTGCCCAGTAAATTTGACCATAATCATCTGGAAGCAAGCCCTAGGTGGTGTGGCCTAACTATAGTTCATCCACTCTCTCATATGTGAATTAGTTCTATTATTAGGGAAAGAATCCATCTTAATGGATCGACCCCACAATCCAACTACATTTTGCCCTTTTTATTGATCTATTTGGATTTAGATAGCTGGTGGGATCTGGATAATGCAGTATGTTGTATGCTTTTCAAACCATTTGATATGTTTTCAAGGAAAATTATACTCATAAAGGTGGTATATAAACTTTTTTCTTGGTCTTCGCCGTTACGAAAACGAAATCAAGGTCGAACTCCAAGCCAAAACTTAGCCTTTTATTCGTTAATTTATCATGATTTTTCTAATAGTTGCCCAAAACTTTAGGGAGAGAAGGGAAGATCAAATCCTTGTCTTGAATATGAATAAGTAGACTTTATCAATATTTTTATAAGTTTTGATCAATTTTTATTTCAAATTATTTTTTTTCAACTTTTTTTATATTTCATAAAATTCAATTATTAATACTTCACTAGTTTATGATATTTTCGTCTCGCATGGAATGTGAATATCGGTAGGAAAGATTTGGGGTAATGCTACTCTAAGCCCACAAAAAGGGTTGGTATTGGACCCAACTCAATTATCTAGTAACATGGGTCCCGGTCTATTAAGGTGGGTTACATCAAAAAGGGCCCAAATGGAAATTGAACGTACTGCCGTCCTGGATAAGGTTCAATTTGGGCCGGCCATCTCTGAGCTCATAATGGACATCGTGTAATCGGTGGTTGAGCCCAAGAATTAGGCCTAGTTATAAAATTTTAGTTTAAACCGTTTGGAATAAATTAGAAAGTAGGGATGCAACTTGGGCAGGTTGATCCTATTGATTACTAACCCAAGTTTAACCCGAATTAAAAAATAATCAACCTAAGCTCAACCCAATTTGACCTCTAATTAGAGATACTCAACTCAATCTTATTTTTCTAAATTTGAGTTGAATTTGAATTAGTTGAATTAAATTCGGGTTAATCGAGTTAGATTCAATTTGGTCAAGTTGATTTGATTGCATGATTCAAAATCAATTCATAGTAAATTTTTAAAAAAATTTTTTTCTATATACATATGCTACAATTTAAATTGTAAATTAGATAACATTTTAAAATAATAATAAAAAATAAAAATAAACCTATATTTAAAAAAAAAAAAAAAGTATGTGATATAATTATAATTTGGTATTTAAAAAAATAATAATAAAGAAAATGAATATTATTATATAAAATAATAAATATTATAGAAACATTAAATCAAATTCAAGTTATATTATGGGTCATCTAAACCTTAATCAAGCTCAATCTAAATTGAGTTTGAATTGAAAAAACTTAATTTAAACTCAACCCAAATATTGAAAATATTTTCCTAAACCTGTTTAAATATCGAGTTAGACTTAGATAGGGTTAATTCAACCTGTTCAAATTGTACCTCTATTAGAAACAAAAACAACCATAAGTGTGACATCTCACATCGGATAGAGGAAAAAATTTTAACGCTATATAAGTATGAACTTCTCGTAACCTTGTAGATGCGTTTTAAAAACCGTAAGAACCCTTTTGGGTTCAAAGCAGATAGTATCTACACGATTAGAAACGGATCGTTACAATAAATCATGATTTTTATTTGATTTGTGACTTAATATTTGAGAATTGTATTTTAAAAAGGTTTTTCATTACGAATTTTTACTATTTGGTAAAAACATTTATTTAAACATTGAGAGGGCCAGACCCTTTCACCTTATCAAGTGACGTAACAAAATGAGTTCATTAACAGAAAATTAGAATAAAATAATCTCTTATCACAGATCTAGACCATGTTGAGATCCACTTTTAGGCCTATGATTAAGCCTATTTATAGCCATATTCTTCTTCCAAAACCCCTAGCCGTCCAAGATAAAGTAATCACAAATACGTAAGCAAGAAAGAGAAAGAAAGCAGCCGTTAAACATTCTTTAAGAGACATACCCTCTCCATAAATTATAATATTTGCAGAGCAAGATAAGTTCGGATGCTGATTAGGATTATTGAAAGAGTGGATTAATGTTTCATAATCATGTCATTAAGTTATTAAAAATGGCAGAAATGCTTGGGCAGTCAGTCATATGGTCGGTTTAATAAATCATGGTTAGGTTTTGTATTTAAATGCTAAATACTAAGTCCACTTTCTGCGCCACATTACCTACTTAATTTTCAATTAAGTTTAACAACTCATTCTGGACTTTTTCTAATTAAGTAATGGGAATAGGCTGTTCATGCAGAGAAATCAGCTTATTATAAGGCAAGTGAACATGTTATCATTGGATAAGAGGCTATAAATTAAGTAAATAATTCCCACTTTCTTTCTTAATTATCAATTTGTTTGTTGTGATGATGCTTCCAACACCTTTTTTTTTTTTTTTTAATTGTGACTTTTTGTTTTTTCATAGGAATTAATACATTTACTTCCTTTTCTAATAAGTTTTATTATAATTTTTCATATCCTCTTTCCTTTTTTATTTATTTATTTATTTTATTTTATTTTATGAAATTGTAGAAACCATGTTCTATTTGGAGGTTGGTCTGGCAAGATTTAATATTTTCCCTTGAAGGGATATGAGAAAGAATAAAATATTTCAAGCAATTTTCATTTAATTATCATGGTATGCTTAAAAAATGCTACATGGGGAATGATTCTCGGTATATACTTATATTTTAATACAATATAATTTTTTTTTTTTGTGGTTATTGGAGTTAGATTTGGGTGCTCAAATAGATTGACCAGAACCAAACTCGTTAATAGAAAATAAGGAAACAATTTCTAAGAATTTTAAAATTATCAAATTAATGTCACTATAAATAAATATTTTTTTTATAAAAAAAAGGTGGTAATCTCTCTCTCTCTCTCTTATCATCATTTGAGAAAGAATAAGTTTCTTATATATCTCTATTATGAGTTTATCTCTTTCCATGAAAATCATATTTTTCGAACAAAAGTCTTTTTTTATTTTATGTTTTATTGTTTTTTTTAATGAAAGTTATATTATTCACTATTTTTTTTCTTCATGAAAACGAAGATCAAAAGACTTATGTTATAAAAATAAAATTGTTTTCGTACTCGTACTTTCATTTATAACTTAAAATGAGAAAATTGATAATAATAATAAAAAATAATCAATAGAGATTTTGAGCATTTTAAAAAATAACCCGAAAGCCTTGATTTCTGTGAGGAGTGTTATAGCAAATTCTAAACCGTAGTCTAAGTATCACATGCACTTAGAAATAGTGAATTTATCCTGACTCCTGTGGCCTTGGATTGGTGGCTTCTCATTTTCAGTACTATGAGCCTTAAGGTAGAAGTCTTTGTATAAGAATATGCTTTTTGACGTGTTTATTAAAGAAAGTGCATAAGCAACCAAAATATTTGATACAACAATGTTTCTCATTCAATTCTACATCATTTTCAAGCATATAGGATATGAATTATAATAAATATTTTTTGTTTTTACTTATTAGACCACATACGAACAATCATTAAAAGATTATGACACGCTTTTAACTTTAAATTTCAAATATTACAATGACGATGTCATACATCATGCATGTGTACGATAAACGAATGACGTAAAGAAATTTTAAAAATATTTCTATAAAAAAATTTAATGGGCGATCCAACTAACATTTGAATAGGGGAATTTCATGTTGTAAGTGAAAAAAAAAATTCAAAGCAATTATGGGGCCAATCCAAATGTTGAGATGTAATGAAAATGATGTAAGTAGGAGAATGGCATGCAAACTTATTTTCTTTATATCACATTTTGGCTAAAAAAGAATTATACTACTACATCATGGCTCTATCAATTCACTATTGACTCTGGCCTTGTACATACCATATGGCTCCCAAGGTTTTTCAAGAGGAACCTTCCTTTGTTTAATTTTTTTAAATGTCACATGTGATGGGTATGAAGTATGGGGAAGAAGTGGGAGACAATCCAGCTCATAAGCTCTTAGCTCACTCCCATTTTCTCATGGAGTTGGATCCATGACAAGAGATGTAGACCCTCAAGACAAAGAAAGTCATTGGATGGAAACATGAAACTCAAGATCCACATCACCAGGGCCACTGCGTGATATCATCACCTACCTGTTCACCTCCCCCACTAAAACGGCACCATCCAATAAGATAATAAGTTTGAAGAGTAGATGATAATAAAGCCAGCCAAGCCAACCACGGTAGTCCACGTCAGCGCCCATTAAAAATCACATGGTCGGTCAGGCCAAAAAACTCCAACAATCATTGTTGGTCCCACCATCACAGCTTTTGGTCGGTGATCCCGAAATTTTCACCGGACCAAGTCACATCACGCCGTACACGTGGCGCCTTAGGAACAAATGGGAGGCCCGCCTCCTAGGCGTGTACGACTAACCGCAAAGCCTGACCTCTTTTAAACGTTGAAAAAACCTGTGACTGGTTAGGAACCGGAGAAACCGGCTGTTCCGGGTAGCCAGGTGTTAGCCTAGGACCTATATATAATGACGACTAATTAAACCGAAGAACCCAAGTGATAGAGAAAGAAATCAAGCTTTTTGTGAGCTTCTGGAGCTTAAGCAAAAACTAAATTTGAGAAAAAATGCCGATCCCCAGAATCGCCCTCGGATCTCCGGCTGAGGCTGGCCAGGCTGATGCGCTCAAAGCCGCTCTTGCGGAGTTCATTTCCGTGCTCATTTTTGTTTTTGCTGGCGAAGGCTCCGGAATGGCTTTCAGTAATTTTTTTAAACTTAAAACTTAAGCTTCTTGTTTCTTTATCTTAAACTCAAGTTTAGAGAAATAAATGAATGGTGTTTTGGCAGATAAGCTGACTGATGACGGGTCGTCGACACCGGCTGGCCTAGTTGCTGCGGCAGTGGCTCATGCCTTCGCACTCTTTGTGGCAGTTTCAATTGCCGCCAACATTTCCGGAGGCCATGTCAACCCTGCTGTCACCTTTGGTGCTCTGGTTGGTGGACACATAACATTTTTCAGAAGCCTTTTGTACTGGATTGCCCAGTTACTTGGTTCAGTGGTTGCTTGCTTGCTTCTTAAGTTCGCAACCGGCGGATTGGTAAGAAATCTCTACAACCATAGCCATAGGCAGCAATTGAGGATCAGGGTCTGCATTTGTTTGACCTTTGACTAATGTTTAACTGTTTTTCACTTGATTTGTTGCAGACAACATCGGCTTTCTCCCTATCCTCTGGCGTGAGCGCATGGAATGCACTTGTTTTCGAGATTGTCATGACCTTCGGCCTGGTTTACACTGTATACGCAACAGCCATTGACCCGAAGAAGGGCAACATCGGCATCATTGCACCCATTGCAATTGGTTTCATCGTGGGTGCCAACATCTTGGCTGGTGGTGCCTTCGATGGTGCATCCATGAACCCTGCAGTCTCCTTCGGACCTGCTGTGGTCAGCTGGACATGGTCTAACCACTGGGTCTACTGGCTCGGTCCATTTATTGGTGCTGCCATCGCTGCATTCGTTTACTCCATCTTCTACCTCAGCCCAATCACCCACGAGCAACTCCCTACCACAGATTACTGAGAGTTGATCTTTCCCTCCAGGTGATGTGATGAGAAGGGGTTGGAATTTGGTGCCATTGGGTTCACTTCTTTGGCTGTTGTGGTGTTGTTTGAATCTGGTTGTTGTTAATTGTCAATTCCAGTGAGGTTGTGTTGTTTTCTTCAATCATTTTGTTCACTAATGTTCATTTTCTTTGGGCGAGAATCTCCTTTTGATTAAGCATTGGATCAGCAGATTAAGATAATGGAGCTAGTTTACAAACTGGCTCTGTAGTTTCAGAAATCTAGACTCCTGAGTTGGTGTATGTCATGTTTAAAGCATTTCCTAAATGCCCCATTACAGTTGCCGGTGGGTCTCAAAGACCTAAGCCCTGACGTCCCCAGAGAGTTGACCCTAGACCAGTGACCACAACTCCGGTGGTGCCTGTGTCTGCTTCAGTGACAACATGAGTGAAAGAGTAAATCTAACATAAATATGCAACAATCATCAGAATCATTTCATAATCATAACGTAAAATCACTCCTCCGGAGCAGATGGATATTAGATTGGAAAAGAAAAAAACATGTTTCAGTCTGTGGCAGAGGAGCAAGAATTAATGTTTTCGGCCATAGAATTGATAAGATTCACATGAACTTACAGTACAAACTGGGAATAAATCATCTGTAGAATGAGATTGAAAGTTTCAATCTCATCAGCAATCTTGGAAGCCACAGGACAGATGGCCCAAAAGTACACATACTTCAGAATAGACAAGAATGGACTGATTTAAAGAAATAGTCAAACAGAAATTATTCTCCATATTTCATATTTGGTCAATGAGATCATTTTTACTCTATAATTTTGAAAAGTTGTGATCTCTAGGGTGTAAAATGGGGCATTTGAATTTAGCATGTTCGTAATGACAAAAGAAAACATTGGTTTCCTTTTTCATTGAATGCCTTCAAATCTTTCCTATGACAAATAAATTATATAATATTAGTTCTTGATGAATAAAAAAAAATGGGTTCATGCAAAGGGATTGTCAATTCAACACCATGTAACTGCATTTCACAAGGTTTACAAGAAATGGAAATTGAACATTAGCGATTGCATAGTATTGCATAAAGACAAATATTCAGTAGAATTCAGTGGAACAATTTGGTAGGATCAGTACCATTGGCTTCATTAAAGCAAAAATACCATTTGCTTTACACCTAATATTTCAATCATTACAAGTCCCTAAAACAGAAACTTCACCACTACGCACGTAGATTTGATCAAAATAGAGGCAAAACAACATAAATGCATATATCTGGTTGAATTTTCAAAGAAAATGGTTTGACACATTGGATCAAGGAAGAAATACATTGAAAGATATCAAAAAGATCCACAAACATGGGAACAAGATGTCTGAATTTCTATGTCCTAAGTAACCACTAACCAAATAATTGATTGGTGCCAAAATGAGCTCAAACCTTCACCTTCTCTTCTTTCCATGGTGTTTACCAAGTTTTGACCGCCGTTGCTTAAATAAATGCAGGTAAAGTTTCAACCATAGAAATGGATAGCACAGAAGCACAACCTGCATCAAGATTTCCAAATTAATATAAAAAGAAATATACACGACAAACCTACAAAGATAAAAATGAAGTAAAAATAGGCCTGTTAGCACATAACAAGAGAGGCAAAACTTTTCTCAAGCTGAACTACATCTGTTGGAGTATGTGCATAGGATTTTACTGTCTTTTGATGGAAACAATAGGAGAAATGAGAAAAGAATCAAATTATATGACTGCAAATATCTGCAAAACTCCATAAATTTCATATATAAATTCTAATTCCAAAGGAATCCAAGTCTATCCTAATGGTGGAGATGGCAATGGAATGGGACAGGGCAATCCCAACCCGACCATGATTTGAGATCCCACCTCAAACCTGCCTGGAAACTGGTTTTATATGTCCGAACTCTGTCCCAAATGGGGGTGCCACAGCAGAATACCTAAGTATCCCAATTACACAGGGTTCTAATGTACATTATGTATGTAAAAGATATAAGATAAAAGTGTTAGATTGACAAAAAACACCATATGTCTAGATCTGAAACTACGTTTAGAACTCCCAATCCAAACTCAAGTACAAAGATTCCAAACCCGTCTCCCATAGGGACCTGATTAACCCATCCACAAATTACCATCCTTACCTGAAAAGGTTAAAACCTGTATAATGGAATTCAATGCTGTAGCTTTAAACTTCATACGCTTAATCAAAACTCACAAACTAGAGCTAGGTGACAAAAGCTGCAACCCAAGTCAAGGTTTTAAACACTTGCATGAGTGTCTAAGAAGAATAGAGCATTAAGAGAGAGTGAGAGAGAGAGATCATCCAGCTTCTCAAGAATAATAGAGATTTAAAAAAAAGAAAAAAGAAAACAGATACTAGACTTACCCAGACAAAATAATAATGGCTGATGTTTTTCCTTTTTATAAATGGAAGTGCTTGGTACATGAGCCACACTGCATGGAAGTAGCTATCAGAACAAATTATTAAAAGCCAAAAGAAACACTAAGGCTATGTTTAGTTCCTGAAAGGTTTGAGAGAGCAAAAGAGAGGAAAAGTATAAGGAAAGAAAAAGGTAAGAAAAAAAAAGCAGGGAGAAAAATCTTTTAGCATTTTTCCTCATCTTTTCTTTAGCATTTATTTTTTTCCTTTTTTTTTTGTACTTTCTAGGAACGAAACATTGCATAAAATAAGGGAGAAAAGAGAAGGAGATGGGCACATATTTTAACAATAAAAGACCAAGATGAATGAAAAGCAATGGACTCACTTTCACCAGGAGCAACCCCCACTGGGTACAACAGAATGAAAGCAGTGTACCTGATGAAAAATAAAAGTATTTGAAAACAGGAAAAAAGGAAAGGAATGGATCCTGCTTAGATAGTATGCTTTGTGATTTTTTTTCATACATCTGTATGTGCATCTAAGAATTTACCGAAGGGAATCAAACCTGAGGTAGGTAATACATGATGGACAACTTCCCATGCAATGCAAAG